>NC_143480.1:15603212-15753980 GCF_027475165.1 Benincasa hispida | reverse complement strand
ATTTTGCAAATATATACTTCTTATTATATGACAACAATGCTAACATGATAAATTAGGGCACAAATATTATTTGAAATAAACTCAATATATTTGAAATTGAAAAGCGAAAATGTAGAGAAGATGGGGAAGGTTTCGTAGGTGGTGGGTAAGGAAGACATGCGGCGGGCGGGGGGAAATAAACAATTTTGGAAAATTTAATGCAAGCGATTTTCATATTTGTGTTTTTTTTTAAATGATAAAAAATTAATATGGGTGTTATGAACTTTTTATGTAATATTATAATCCATTAGGTTATTAGCGTAGAAGACAACAGAAAAAAACCCATTACTGTTGATGCCAAAAACGCACCAATGATAAATTTGTATTTTTGTTTAGGAAGAGTAACTCAATATCCTGCAAAAAATAATGAGTAAAGCTAACACCGATGTGGTGTTGAGCCAAATAGCCAAATTCACTCCGACACTCAAGTTAGAATCGGGTTGAATATAATTCAACTGGTAAAAAATTAGTATAAGTTTGAAAGCATACCCCTTTTTGACTATGCCTCCAGGATTATATAGGTTGTCCATTTAATAACTTAACTAGCTTGTCCTTTCGGCTTCTAAGCCATTACCAATCTTTAATTTGTCTATTTCCCATCTAAGTCATCATTATCTGAGTTGTTACATTTTTCAGCCTTTAATGTGTTCAACTCTTGATTCATCAATTATTATTTGCAATGTACTTAGATCACTTTAATACATTAATTGCCTAGCAAATAATTGGGTCACACAAAATGAAAATGGGCAACTTATTAGTCTCCAAAAAATAATTATTTTGATATTATTAGGTTTTATACCCTAAAATTCGTAGATAGTAAATGTTATTAATTGATCGTCATCGATAAAGAGTTATAGATGTTAATTCAATAAATGTTATGGTTTGTGTTGTTTGTCTATTTTGTGTTAATAACCCTAAATCCAATAAATTAACATCCAAGGTTGCCTTATGAGTCTTGGACTGTATATGGAGACATACAGGGATCAATGTTCAAAATATAGCTTGAAGGGTATATAGTATAGGGATAAGACTGGGTACCTTATCCTTGTAAACACTATGGATACGACCCACTTTGTATTTGATATAAACGCAATGATCCAACGCGTTCGTGTAGTTGACATGTGAGTAGGGGTATCCTATGCAATGAGTTTGAATAAGACTGGACCACAAAATAATAACCACTAGATATAACATCGTTAACTGATTAGGTTTCTATTTCAACAGGATGACCTAGGCAACTTAGTCTTAATCCTGAGTATATTATGTACTCCTGTTCGTGAGGGATTGTCCTTTGATTTGTATGAGTGAGGGTGTCTAGTTCGCCGACTCAATATGCCTACCATTTTGGGGACAAGACCAACTGGGGAGCTAAGAACATAATAATACAAAATGGAATTCACTCTTTCCCACCTTAAGGGTAAGTAGATGAGTGTTCCCTTAAGTGGTGTCTTTGGGATTTGAACAAAGAGCCCTACCCTCTCACTGACCCCAGAGGGGTTTCTGTTTATTGGTTGGACCATAAATAGGTTGTTCATTAGAGGAACACTGATACTAGTTTGGTATCAAAGCATATGTTCTTGAAAACCAGGGGGTTGAGTTAGGAAAACCTGAGGTTTGAGTTTAGTAAAACCAGAGGGAAATGTGGTAGAGTAAAGGTTTAAAGAGAAACCTAAGAATTAGTCAAGGTAGACTAAGAGGAATGGCAGAAGTGGCATGACCTAGCAGGCAACCAGAGCTGGAACTCACAACGCTACCTGAAGATCTACCGAGGAAGGTAAGTATGAATTTAAGTTATTCTCATTTAGTATTTGAGATAGAAATGATTATGTTGTAGATAGTTTGGTTCAACATCTAGCTTAGAGATGGCTAGGTGAGGTATTTTTGGACAAACTAAGAAGTTGATATCAGAGTAGCGCAGTGGAAACGTGGTAATAGACAAGATTATAAGAGGTTACAATAGTGGTTGTTATGAAACCTTAAACCAAAGTTAGTTCGAGTAAATTTCGAGGACGAAATTTTCTTAAGGGGGAAGTAAATGTGAAACCCGGATTTCCATTTTTCCTACTTAAGTAGATGGTTAAGGAAATTAACTAAATGAAAGTTAAATCCTATGTTGAAGTGAAAGAAATTTCTAAGTGTTGAATAGATTTTTCTTGAGTAGTTTTGAGTTAAGCTTTAATTGGTGAAATTTGACTAAGTGTAAAGTCAAAAGGACCCATGCGTGCAGTATTAGGAGACATTAACGCATAAGTTGAAAAGAAAACTATGCGTCTGTAAGGTTGGACGTATTGCCAAGAAAATCATGTGTTGAAAGCTAAGGAGAAAAATGACTAAGTATTTGACAATGCGTTGGTGTGTGCCATGCATTGGCCATTAGACTTTGAGAGGTTATTTGGGAGATTAGTAGTGAATGCAACAACCAAGGTCTTGAAGAGGTTAGAAAATGCACGCGGTAGCCTTAAGTTGCGCATCCAAGGGCACTGGACGTTGGATGCGTTGGATGTAATGGATGAGATGGATGCAATGGTTGCGGCAGTACTACTTGCGTATGCAGTGCGATGGATGCGATGGTTGCGTTGGTAGCATGCGGCGATGGATGGCATGCGGTGATGGGGGTATGCGTCGATGGTATACGGTAGAACTATGCGTTGGTGTCACACGGTGATGCTATAAAACGATAATTTGACCCAGTTGGAGTTACGAACACTCGTGAAGGACGAACTTGCTGTTATTAGTGTATATCTGTGGACATAGAAATATATATATAGTGAGAAGAGTGCAGTTGTGGGTCTTTAATGGAGTGTACCCACAAGAGTTTAGCCAATTAATCTCATATCGTTGGAGCTTCTGATCTACAGGTCCACCATGTCCCCTTGTTAGCTCACTAGAGAATATTTAAGAGGGATGATTTGAATTGTTCAAATTAATTTGAGGAACCCATATATTAATGTGATTAATATATAATTAATTATGGATATGATCTATAATTCAAATTAAATTGAAAAATAATATTTGAATAAGATTCAGTTAATCAATTCAAGTGAATTAGATTCACAAAGAATTAATTAATAGAGAGATATTGTACATATACATACGATGTTTATGATAATTAAATATATATATTTATATATATACATTAAATTAGATTTAATGCACAAATAGTTATTTAATTAATGTGTAAATTAAATTAAATCAGTGTTATTTAATTGTGCTAATTAATTAAATGACATAAATGTTGTTTAATTAATTAATTGTGGAAAAGAGAAGGAAAAGTATTAGGAAAAGGGCTTGGCCTTTCTCTATATAAAGTCTTCCTTATGGCCCTTTTGGACCATGAGTCATTGGTGCAAATTTTCCTCAAGCCACAAAGAAAATCCTCTTTACTCTCCAAAAATCTTTTCTCCCCACGCTCTCCCAATAGTTGGATACCACCTATCATTCTATTGGAATCCTAGAGAATAATGAGGTTACTCTCGTGGTAGTGTTTGAGATTGTTCAAGAAATTGTTCGTGATCAAGATCGTTGGAGGAGTCGTTTGTTGGAATTTTGAGAGGATTGTTCGTGAAGCTTGGGAATCTACAAAGGTAAGAATGGTTCTAATTTTTTCCCAAAGCATGTTAATTTACATGTTTATATTCTATTTTAATGTAATGAATTTGTTTATGTAAAAAGCAAATTGTGGGATGTAAGGAGTTCTCACACAAATGTTTCCGCTACGGGATTTGGTCCCTTCATATATGTTCTTTTTAATGTAAACGCATGGCTTATGCATATCTAGGCCATACTAAGAACTTTTTCACAACACCTAACATAGCCTTTGCATAGTCTAATACATGTATATGTGTGTGTGTGTGTATGTGTGTATGTATAGCTGAGGTCAACCACTATTGGCAGCTAGGTTGCCTTGCAAAATGGATGACAACGGGGCTGCCTTACGAAATGGGGGTCGACAAATCGACGACCCTCCCATATTTTACTATTTTGCACGGCTAAGATGCATATTTCACAATATTTCTCTTATTGGCATGCTTTTCTTAGCTCGTCTCTTAGCACGACATATATTCTTAGCTCAAAGGGATCAAGCTAATTGAAGCATTTTCTCAACTTAATTACTTTTGCCTTATTGGGGTTGATGCCCTAAATCTTGTGGGTTATGTAGTTTATGTAATTGTAATGTACAAATATTTTATTTATCTAATAAAATATGAGATGTTTTATTTGACATTAAGTAGCATTAACCCACAAACCAATAAACTAACATCCAACGTTATCATCTGTAGCTTAAACATGTATGTAGAAACATACAGGCAGATCATGTTTAAGTGATAATCTAAATGGTTTGTAGTAGATGGATAAGTTGGGTACCTTATCCTGGTCACACTATGAATACAGTCCACTTTGTAGATGTTACAATTGTTGTAAGGTGCTACAAAAGATCTGATCCTGATCATTCATGTAGAGACATGTGAGCCGAAGTGTTCTATACAAAGGAGTTTGTATAAGATTGGACTACAAAATGAATACTCTCATTATATAACGCCGTTCATACTAGAGACTTACATTTCACCAAAATGACCATAGGTGACATGATCTGAACCCTGAATGAGTTGTGAACTCCTGCTTATGAAAGCGGTCCTTTGATTTGTATGGGTGAGAGTGGCCAAATCGCTAACTCAATAAGCCTATCATTTTAAGACTCGTCTGATTAGGGAGCTGGGAACACAACTACATAAAATAGAATTCACTCCTTCCATGATGTCAAGGTAAGTAGATAAATTTCTCCTTTAAAAGCTGATTTCGTGACTTGAACAATGTGACACTACACCCTCTCTTGGCCTGAGAGGATTTTGGTCATAGTTGGATTATGACTTATTGTTCATTAGAGAAATCAGTGGTACTTAAGAAGTTAGATGTAACTACAAGGACAAAACAGTAATTTTGGCACAACTGTACTTACGAGCAATTTTGAAGGGTCATCACATTGTTGACTGGTTATATCTAATGGATACAGAAATATATCTGTAGTGCGAAGAGTGCAACTGTCAGCCTTTAGCGGAGTGATCGACAATTAATGGATGTTGAATAATTTAATTAAATGAGTTTAACTAATTATTCAAGTACCATTGGAACTTCAATCTACAGGTTCATAAGGTCTCCTTTGTAACTCAACTGGAATTATTGAGAATAAATTTTGGATTAATTTGAATTGTTCAGCTTAATTGAGAGAATTGATTATATATGATATAATCAATATAATGTATTTTATACATTATAATATAAAGTTTATTTTATTGGATGAGATTCATATATGATTCAAATACTAATTATATGGATGAGATTTATATAATTAAATTTAGTATAAATGTGATTTATATTAAATACCATGATTGATTTAGAGAATTAAAAACTATAGGTTGTATTGTATTTGATACAATATAAAAACTATAGGTCATGTGTTATATATAATATAACATATAGTTATACAAATATATATAATAAGTCAGTTATTATTTATATATATATATATATATAACTGTTTAAATTAAAATTTATTTTAATTATTTTAATTTTCAAAATTATAGGGAGTGAAATAACTTCCTTCCCCTTAATTCTCCATCAGTTAATCACGTAGGGAATGAGTAGTTTGTTTTTGGATGAGATTTTCTTTTTCACAGAAGATTTTTTTTTACGCTCTTGTTCTCAGGGTGTTGTATCTTAAGTTTTGCCAAAATTTCCCAAGATCTCTTCTTCCGTCCCAATCTCTCTCCCTCTTCCAAAATCTCAAAGCCCACACAACTCCTGAGAATTCTCATTCCCTAAGGAGAATACAGAGGAAATTCCTGTGGTGGTGTCCTCATTGGCAGTGCTTGGTTCGTGATTGATCATGAACGTTTTGGAAAGAGAATTTCCTAAAGAACGGTTCTTCAAGGGTAAGTTTTCTTGAAACCCTAACCCTATTCCTTCCTTTATTGCACACTGTAAATTTTTTCTTGTTTATTGCATAAATTGTGTCATGTAATTTTATTGTTTTGTGAAAATAAAAATTGGGATGATCCGGGCTTTTGCTAAGGAACTTCATAGTTCCTTCATGCCTAAATCTTGACATTAATTAAATTAACTAAGTTTAGTTTTTCCCTCCACAGTTGTCCCTCTTTTGAACTAGGTTGTTTATGGCCTTTAGATGGAGCCTACCTCGAAAGTTCTTTCTCAAACTGTAAGAGCATCCATGCTTTAGCCTGGGCTTGGTAAAATTCCTCATTTTTCAAGTCGAATTTCCTTATAAAAAGGATTCATTGGCTATTAAAATTCACCACACTCCAACCTTCATCTTTAGCTTATTTTTGTCCATGGAGAATACCCAAGCCTTAGCTCCTAGGATCGATGTGTCAACTAATTCTGACGATACTGACTTCATCCCCAACCAAAGGCCTCGAAACCATATTCGGAGGGAGCGTGGATTCCGTGATGACGACTTAGCTTCCCACATTCCTCCCTCGGATCCCCTATCCATAAATACTTTAAACTCCCTTAGAAATAAATTTAGAATTCTTGACTCGATGCATATGAGAATCCCTTCTTTAGGTGAGGATCCATCTAACCCGCCTTTAGATGAAATGGCTTTCTATCCTGCCATGTTCACCTTTGGAGTCAGGTTTCCTCTCCATCCTTTTATTCAACAATTTTTAGCTTACGTAAATGTGACACCCTTCCAACTATTTCTAAACTCTTACTGTGTGTTATTAGGGTGTTACGTTCTCTGGCTCCAACTAGGAAACCCCAATCCCATTACTATGGAAGAGTTTATATCCCTTCATACCCTTAAGAAAATAAAGTCTTCATCAAAATTCTATTATGTTACCATCCGTAAAGTAAACTCCATTGTTTCATGTCCAACTACCATAAAAGGGTGGAACAAACAGTGGTTTTTCATCAGCGGTGACTGACTCACATTAAACTGCAAAGGTCCTTCTATTCTGGTCCTGACCGAGTTTCAGACTTTTAATAAGCTTCTCACATGTTCACTCCATCAAGACTGACTTTTATAACTTATTCTGAATTTTTTTTTTTATTTATGCAGTTGATTGCAAGCCTGTCTTGATCAGCGCAACTACTAATTTTTTAGACTCAATTCTTTTGACTGAGAACTTCCTCCGCTACAATTCGAGCTTGGTTCAACAAGAATTCCTTGACACCTTTGAGCTCGAACTCTCAGCATACACTGGTTTGACTAGTTTCTGCTTTTTCTATTTAAAATGCAAATAGTTGTAGAGAATTACTTTGAAGCTTTTTCTAAGCTTTTCTTTTTTAAGGAATGGCTCATTGCAAAAGCATGCACCAAAAAATGGAAGCCGGACTGGGGATTAGTGCGCCTATTCCCCAATTTCTCCTTTCAAACCCCATTCCCATAACTTCTATGGGTGCGCCGGTGGGGCCTGACTCCTTTTAGAATCCATCTGACGAACCGCCTTCCCAACGCCCATGTGTTCGTACTTCACCTTGTCACAATATCTCTACCTAAATAGTGATAATTCTAACCCCCTCAACTGCTGAAGAATCAAGTTCATCCTTTACATATCCTTTCAACTTCAATGGACCATACGAATCCGAAAGTGATGAAACTGTTGGGATTAGAATCCTAATTCTCCCGGAGTCTCGTTGTTTTATAAAGATACACATTGTTCAATGAATAAAATAAGTGTTATTTAATTTTTGCATTTACTCATATCCAATAAATAAAGCTTCTTGGTTATCTTATGTGAACTTAAGCATGTATATGTGATATACAAATGGATCATGCCTTAAGTGATAAGCTAAATAGGTCTATAGCATAAGGATTGAGGTGAGTTTCCTGATCCCGGTGACACTATAAATGCAACCCACTTTGTAGAAGTTTGCAAGTGTAGTAAACTATTGCAGATGGTTGATCCTGACCATTCATGTGGAGACGTACGAGCGGGGGTATCCTATACAAAGAGTTTGTATAAGACCTGGACCACGAGATGACTAGACTCTGTATATAACGTCATTGATACTAGAGACTTGCATCTCACCTAAACAACCATAGGTGACACGACCTCAATCCTGAGTGTTTTGAGAACTCTTGCCTTTGAGGGCGGTCATTTGACTAGTATGAGTGAGAGTGGCTAGATTGTCAACTCAACATGCCTACCTTTTTGGAGACTTATCTGATCTGGGAGCTGGGAACTCAATCCACAAGATAGAATTCACTTCTTTCCCAAAGCAGGAATAAGTAGAGAGATTGCTCCCTTAAGTGCTGATTCTGGGGCTAGAACATAGTGGCCATAACTTCTCTTTGGAAGAGAAGACTCAGTCATAGTAGAACTATGACTTATGTTTATTAGAGGAATCAGTGGTACTTAAGGAGTCAGATATAACTATAGGGGAATAACGGTTATTGGCCCAGCTATACTTACGAGCAATCTGTGAAGGGTTGTCACATTGCTGATTGGTTAAGATGGACACATAATATATCCATGGTAAGAAGTGTTCAACTATCGGTCTTTAGTGGAGTACCTGACAGTTAACAGATGGTGGATCTCGTGACTAAAGAGTTTAATTAGTTATTCACGTACCGTTGAAGCTTCGAGCTATAGGTCCGTAAGGTCCCCTTGGTAGCTCAATGGATTCAGTTGAGGATCAATTCTTGGTGTTGATTTGAAATGTTCAAATTAACAAGAGGTATTTTGATTATATATGATATAATCGGTATGATGTATGAGATACATCTAATGGAGGATTGATGTAAATGAGATTTACATTAAGTACCATGGAATAGAAAAAGAACTATGGTTTATATGTTTCATTAGATGAAATATTAAAACTATAGGTTATAAATATAGTATGATAAGTTGGTTATCATTTATATTTATAATAATATCAATTATTGGATAATTAATTCTTTTTCTTTAATAACTAAGTGAGTGAGTTGTTATTGAATTCATGGTAACCGTAAGTTTAAAAGGAAAGTGGTTTTCCTATTTTAAAACTAAGTTTTACAAAAAGTTGATAAAATTTTTTGAGATTTCTCTCGGCGTAAAGAAACTCACGGTAGTCGTCAAGTAAATACATAGTTACTAAAGGACCGCTAGGCGAGCTAAACGATCATACAGTATTTACTAAATGATTGCATAGTTTTCCTAGATGATCTCTTGCCCTAAGTAAACGATCGTGTAGAGTCTGTAGGCGACAGACCGAGCTAAACGATGAGCTAAACGATCGCATAGCTTTATCTAAACGATTGGACATCGACCTATACGATAGGTCTCTGCCATCTCCCACTTGTCCAGTCGTGTACCCGATCGATGTTTCCTCCTTTGTCTGCCTCATCTAAGTCCGAACAGAGCTCACCCTTTGGATTTTCACACTGAGAATACCAAGGTAGTCTTGTTGGTGGTGTCAGACTCAACTCAACACCGTCGAGGTTTTCTTGAGGTCGTTCGTGGTCTATAGAGGCCGTTCATGTTACTGAGGAGTTTGTGACCGAGGCGATCGTCGAGGACGAGCGCGAAGTGTTCGTGCTGTGTTCGTTGCAGTGTTGCAGTCATGTAGATTGAGCATTCGAGGTTTCTGTTGTTCGAGCGGTCGCACAACGGACGTGGAGACGCATCTTCAAATGTGCGTAGAGTTTGCCCTTTGTGCATTTGAGTTTTTATACTGTAATTTCTGCATTTTAATTGTATAACCATTTGTTTGAAGTCGACTGTAAATATTATGTTCATTCATGATTGTGATTTGGAATTATCTTTCTTCTGCTGCTCATGGAAATCTCGAATCCGATTTCCTTCAGAAACTGCATACCTTACTCGGGATATGGCTCAATGGTCTGGTGTAAATGAAAAAGTGCCAGCTCGATGGCATGCCGACCTCAGGTCGAGTATTATCCAGGCCCAACAATACCTTCATATGGTAAGGGACACTATTAGATCGTGCTTTTGCATTTTCCAACTAGCTATATACATATTCTCATCTTTTTTGTTTTTTTTTACAGGCATCCTACGAGACGTTGATATCCTGTCAGAAATTGGGCGATGAAGTGGAGTTCATAAACAAAACCATGTAAGATTGTGTGAGGAGATGGGGATTTTCAAGCAAAAGTTTGTCTTTTGTAGAGAATTTGATCGAGTTTCGACTTTGTATTCTGAGGCATCCACCAAGTTTGACCATTCTCAAGTATCTCTAGCAACACTTCATTCTCAATACGATGTTTCGGTCAATGAGCTAAAGGATAAGCTATCCAAAGCTAGCAATGAATTGCAAGAAGCTCGAGCCAAGCTATCAAATGCCAAATACTTGGTTGAAAGCTTCCAAAAGGCAGAAGCATACCATCGGATGGAGGATGATTGCCTTCAATATGGAGTCACGCTCGTCATGGACATTGTTAAGGCGAAATACCCTAATGTTGACTACAACTTTGTTCAATTTAAAGTCGATGCTAGGTGAAACGATGAAACTCGAGGTATCGATAGTGTGGGTGTTTTTGCTAGCCAAGCCTTGCCAACTGCCCCTTAGCATAACTTTACTGATGCATTCCTCCAAGATGTCTATGATTTTCTTGATTCAAGAACTCTTGGTAGAGCTTGGTGATATCTGGAACATAGACGAATAATTTGTTTTAGAACCCTTAACTTGTAATTATGATGTGTTGTATTTGGACTTATTATTTTTTATTATTATTATTAGAGCATGTAATTTTGCTCGCTGCTCAGGCTGCAACTCGAGCTTGCAGCTTAGCTGAATGAAACTTGAAATTTCTGTGTTTCTTATGGAGCTTTGTGTTCGACTTTTATTCATAGCTCAAGCTTGCAACTTAACTTATTGGAACTTGCCTCTTTAGCTTTTACTTATCCAAAATTGTAGCTTATGGATGCTTATTGTAAACTTAAAAACAACGACTCTCATTTCTTGAATTGAAAGAAATTATGAAACTTCTGCTGAAATCATGAAGCAAAGTTGAAAAATACAAAATCATTCATTATGAGAACATAAAGAAAGATCTATTGAAAATAATTTTCTTTATGTTTGGCATTCCGTGGGTGAGGCAAGTTTTTTCACTCAGGTCAACCAAACTATATTTTTCGGGTTGAATAACCTTGGCCACTTGATAAGGGCCCTCCCAATTTAGTCCCAATGCTCCACTGCTAGGATCTTTAGTGTTGGGTATGACTCGCCTAAGGACTAAGTCCCCTACTCTAAAGCTTCGCTTGTGCACACATGAATTATAATATTAAGCAACCCAGTTTTTATATTCTGAGACTCAAATATTTGCAGTCTCAGATGTTCTTCTAAAAGGTCTAGAGTTAAACAAAGTGCCTCATCATTCTCAGTTAGATTGAATTGTTCGACTTTAGGTGAAGAAATTCTAATCTCTACCAACACCACGACTTCTACCCCAAAAGCAAGCGGGAAAGGAGTCTCACCCGTAGAAGTTTATGATGTCGTTCGAAAGGCCCACACATTTGGTAGCTTTTCAGGCCATAACCTTTTTAATCCTTCCAGCTTAGCTTTGAGATTTTTCTTATTGATCTTATTGACAACTTCTACCTATCCATTAGCTTGTGGATGGGCTTTAGACGAAAAGTAATGCTTGATGTTGAGGTTGGCACAAAATTGACGAATCGTTGTGTTATCAAACTGACAACCATTATCAGTAACCAGGATATGTGGTATGCCTAATCGACATATGATATTCTTCCAGATGAAGTTGGTTATTTTTTGCTCGGTAATTTTTTCTAGAGCCTTGGCCTCTACTCATTTGGTTAAGTAATCAATAACAACAACAACAAACTTGGTCTATCCCTTGTCCGGAGGAAGAGGTCCAATTAGGTTAACCCTCACTGTGCAAACGACCAAGGGCTCATTATGTTTGTGATAGGCTCGGGGGGCTGCTTAGGTACAATTGTGAACCTCTGACATCGATCACAAGATGTGGTGAACTTACACGCATCTCGAGTCAGAGTGGGCCAATAGTAACCTTGCCAAATTATTTTCTTTGCGAGGGATCGAGCTCCGGAGTGATTGCCACATACTCCCTCGTGAATCTCCTGCATGATGTAATCGGCCTCATCTAAATCAACACATTTTGGAAGAGGGAGAGAATATACTTTCTTGTACAGCCTACCATTATTTATCATATAGTGGCCAGCCTTGCATCTTAACCGTCAAGCTTCAACTTTATCATCTAGCAATACCCCATTCAAGATACTTAACTAAGGGGCTCATCTAATTGTGATGCTCTGTTTGAACTTGGTTCTCTATCTCCATAGCTTCTTGCCTTAATATGTTGGGTGCATTCAAAACTTCCCCAGGTACCATTCTACTTAGCTCAGCATCATAAGTTGCTGCCAATTGGGCTAAAGAATCGGCATTGGTATTCTAAGATCACGGTATTTATTTTATCTCGCACTTGCTAAATGAGCTCAACATTTTTCTGACTTCTGCTAGATAAACAACCGTTTGGTTTTATGCTCTAAAACTCGTAGATAGTAAATGTTATTAATTGACCGTCATCAATATAGAGTTACAGATGTTAATTTAATAAATGTTATTGTTTGTATTGATTGTCTATTTTGTCTTATTAACCCTAAATCCAATAAACTAGCATTCAAGGTTGTCTTATGAGTCTTGAACTGTATGTGGAGATATACAGGGATCAATGTTCAAGATACAGCCTGAAGGATCTATAGCATAGGGATAAGGCTGTGTACTTTATCTTGGTAACACTATGGATACGACCCACTTTGTATTTGATATAAATGTAATGATCTAACACGTTCTTGTAGTTGACATGCGAGTAGAGGTATCCTATGCAATGAGTTTGCATAAGACTGGATCGCGATGTAGGGAATGGTATCCCAAATCTCTTTGTAATCTCGTAGTTTGTAAACTTTGTATAAACATATTTTTATTAATAAAATAAGTGTTATTTTATAAGCATATATTCAATCCAATAAACTAAGATCTAAGGTTATTTCATGTAATTTAAATATGTATGTAGAGACATACAAGTGAATCTTATTTAAATAATAACCTAAACGGTCTGTAGTAAATGGATAAGGCTAGGTACCTTATCTTGGTGATACTACGGATTCGACCCGCTTTGTAGGTGTTACAAGTGTTGTAAAGTGCTACAAATGATCTGATTCTGATCATTCATGTGGAGACATGTGAGTGGGGATATCTTATACAAAGAGTTTGTATAAGACCGAACCACAAAATGATTAATTTCTTTTTATAACGCCGTTAATAATAGAGACTTACATTTCACTAGGATGACCATAGGTGACATGACCTGAATCCTTAGTGAGTTGTGAACTCTTGCTCATAAAGATGGTCCTTTCATTTGTATGGGTGAAAGTGGTCAGATTGCCAACTCAACAAGCTTAACATTTTGGGGATTCGTTGACTGGGGAGCTGGGAACACAGCTACGCAAGACGAAATTCACTCTTTCCCTGATGCAGAGGCAAGTAGATAAATTGCTCCTTTAAATTCTGATTTCTGGTCTTGAACATAGTGGCTACACCCTCTCCTGGTCCGAGAGGGACTTGGTCATAGTGGGACTATGACTTATTGTTCATTAGAGAGGTCAGTGGTACTTAAGGAGTTAGATGTAACTACAGGGGCAAAATGGTAATTTTAGCCCAATTATACTTACGAGCAATTTGTGAATGGTCATCGCACTATTTATTGGTTATATCCAATGGACACATAAATTTATCTGTAGTACGAAGAGTTCAACTACTGGTCTTTAGTGGAGTGACCGGCAATTAACAAATGTTGGGTAATTTAATTAAAGAGTTTAATTAATTATCTGAGTACCGTTGGAGCTTCAATCTAAAGGTCCATAAGGTCCCCTCTATAGCTCAAAGGGATTTAATCGAGAATTAATTATGGATTAATTTGAAGTGTTCAAATTAATTGAGGGAACTAATTATATATGATACAATTAATTAAATTGATTATATATGTGATATAATTAATATAATGTATTTGATACATTATAATTTAAGGTAATATGAGAGGAATTTAAATATGATTCAAATACCAATTATATGAATGAGATTCATGTAATTAAATATAAATATGATTTATATTGAGAAGAATTAAATAGTGTGGATATGATCTAAATATCAATTATATGGATGAGATTCATATAAGTGAATTTAATATAAATGTGATTTATATTAAATGTCATGTATTGTTGAGAGAAAATAAAATCTATAATTTATGTTGTATTTGATGCAATATAAACTATAGGTTATATGTTATACTTGATATAGCATATAGTGTGTGTGTATATATATATATTATTAATATTAATTTAATTGAAATTAATTAAAGGGAAGGAGTTACAACTTCCTCCTCTTATTCTCTCAATGTTTTTATGTTGGTTGTTATTAAGGTGGTTGGAGATTTTTCATCTTCTTCCTCAATTGGCTTTGAGAGAAGAGTTCTCTCCAAGAAAAAGTTTACAGAGAAGAAAGTTCTTATCTTCCCTCTCCTCCTCTCCATCTTTTCCCTTCTTCCAATGATTCAAGTAAAGCCCACAACTCTTGCTTAAATCCTTTATTCCAAGAGAATACAGAGGGTTCTCAAGTGGTGGTATTTCGCGTAGAGAAGTAGATCAATTCGTGATCTGTTCGAGGGAGTTCTTGAAGAAAGGGTTCTTCAAAGGTAAGGGTTTCTAAAACGCAATATTTTATTTAAAGCATGTTGTAATTTAAGAGAATGCATATCTTGTTCTTATTTACCATAAAACTTATATTCAATGAAAAAAGGAATTTAGGTCGATCTTTGCTTCCGCTCAAAGGATCTTTTTCAAAAATTTCCTTCACGCGAAATAGTAACCACTAGATGTAACACTGTTAACTAGTTAGGTTCTTATTTCAATAGGATGACCTAGGCAACTTAGTCTTAATCCTAAGTATATTATGAACTTCTGCTCATGAGGGATTGTCCTTTGATTTGTATGGGTGAGGGTGGCCAGCTCCCGACCCAATATGCCTACAATTTTGGGAGAAGACTGAGTGGGATCTGGGAACATAATAATACAATATGAAATTTACTCCTCCCCATCTTAAGGGTAAGTAGATGAGTGTTCCCTTAAGTTGTGTCCGACACTTGATTAAATGGTTCTACACTCTCATTGGCCTGATAGGGGTTTCTGTTTATTGATTGGACCATAAACAAATTGTTCATTAGAAGAGCACTGATACTTAAGGAGTCAGAGGTAACCTAAGGGTAAAATAGTAATTTGACCCAGTTAGAGTTACGAACACGTGTGAAGGACTAACTTGCTGTTATTGGTCTTTATTCGTGGATACAAAAATATATTCGTAGTGAGAAGAGTGTAGTTGTGGGTCCTTAGTGGAGTGTTCCACAGTTAACAAATATTGATTTACTTAGTTAATGAGTTTAGCCAATTAATCTCATATCGTTAGAACTTCTTGTCTACAGGTCCATCAGGTCCCCTGTTTAACTCACTAGAGGATATTTAAGAGGGCTGATTTAAATTGTTCAAATTAATTTTAGAAATCATATATTAATGTGATTAATATATAACTTATTATGGATATAATCACTACAGGAATTCTGGCTTCTCTCGGCGCCATATATCGTCGGGAGAGTATGGAAAATTCGTTGGGAGAGGATCTCCCGGTGAACTTTTGAACGGCGTCGGGAGTTAGAGGGAACTCCGGACGCCTATGTGGTGTCGGGAGTTAGGGGGAACTCCCGACGGGCTACACCGTATCTGGAGTTCTCCCTAACTCTCGACACCTTAAAATCGTGTCCGGAGTTCCCCCTAACTCTTGATGCCACATAGGCGTCCGAAGTTCCCTCTAACTTCCGACGCCGCATCGGGGGATTCTATATGGAAAAACAATTAATTAAATTTCTTATATGGATAAAATTTAATATATCATTTGTAATTTTTTATCTGAAATCCTATGAAACATATAACAAATAAAGATTCACATAAAAGAAAATGAAGTCCATTTTATAACAAGTAAAAAATGAGAACAACATCTAGAACACTTCTCGAGCACAACATCTTCAACAATTGTCCCAGCTCATCTCCGAACAGCATTCTACAAAAAAACAAAAACATTGAAATGTTATATGGATAAACAATTCAATTTCCTCTATTTTTCAATTCTTGAAAGTCCTATATGATCTTTTAGATTGGAATCTAGTAAAAATTAAAATTGCATGAGAAGTATGTAAGAAGCGCTAGCTTATCTCAAAATAATATTAGTGCATGCATAAGATAATGAGGTAGAATAATAGTAAAGAAATATTGTTGGAAGGGGGAAAGAAACAAAAACAGGGCATAAAATAGTGATCCCTTTTAAGATTTTTAAAAAAGTTGAATTAAATTAACATATGTTTTGCAAGAATGGTGGGAGAGAGCGAGATTCTAGTCCTTACATGGTGATGGATGATTTGATTGTGAAATCAATGTCCACCATTTTTAGTATTACTCTCCTGAACAAGTTTAATATCAAAGAAGTTGGTGCTTTGGTAAAGAAAGTCATTACTTTGGATGTCAATCAGGGTGTGAAGCTGTTGAGGGCATCTTTGCAAGCGAGATTCAGGGAGAGAGCGAGATTCATGGAGAGAGCAAGATTCATGGACTGTGATTAGGCTTTTGAAAAATCAAGGCATGGTGGATAGAGCGAGATATATAGAGAGAGCGAGATGCATGGAGAGAGCGACACTGAGGGACTGTGATTGGGCTTTTGAGACATCAAGGCATGGTGAGATGAGCGAGATACATGGAGAGAGCGACACTGAGGGACTGTGATTGGGCTTTTGAAACATCAAGGCATGGTGGGATGCTTATCTAATTGCCTAATTTAAATACAGGATAACAACATAACTGCAACCTAATTTAAATGCAGCTTTAAATGACATAACTAAAGGCATAACTAAACTTTGCTACCATAAATGCAGGATAGCAACATATTACACAACTAAATAATGTAGTAATCATACCCAATTTCATGGGTCTCCTCTTTGTGATTGTACCATGTCTTCAATCATCTTTTTCATCTTTTCCATTTGTCTCACATGCTTCTCTTGCATTATTCTCTGAGCGTCTTCGAGTTCCTTAATCCTCAACTGAGACTGTTGGAAATTGACTCTCAATCATCCACTCCTGCCTCCGTTCCTTGAGTAGATGACAAGCTTGCTGACATGGTACTCCTTCTTGACTTAGGCTTTGGGCCTCAACCTAGACCTTTTGAATATCCGGGTCGTCTACCCAAAATCGTCTCACATATTTCATCCCCTGTTAGTGGTTGAGAACCTTCTACAGTGGGGGCTGGTTTCTAATTCCAACATTTGATGCTAGACATAATAATTAAATCGGTAAGAACAACCGACTAAAGTTAAAAGTGAAAAAAAACACGACAGGAAAGAAAAAAAAAGTTACATGTGCACTTTCAGCAGCCTCATTCACAAATTTGCCACCTTTAGAGTTTGTTTCCCTAAAAAGGTCAACACGCCCTATTTATTGACCCTCATTTGGTTGCAACTCTGCCTGAATTTGCAGGGATGACTTTAGTCCACCTACGTGGTTGAATGGCAATTTCTCTCCATTCTTCCAGTTCGTCACAGACATTTTCTACATTTGAAGAAAAAAAATATGTCAATAGTGTGATGTATTAGTAAATACAGCAAATGATACACACCATAAATGTTGTACCTGAAATGCTTCACTCTCGAAGTGGTCACACAAAAAGTACTAGTCTTCATGCCTATTTTTAAGCCAACTAGGCAAACTGGCACATGCTTGCTGAGGATCTCCACATTTTTTTTAATGTCTGTGCAAGTCTGATCTAAATTCTTTGAATGAGTTCTGCATTTGATGTTCTATGAAACGGTTTGTCGTTGACTGGATAGATCAAGATCGAAATGAGCCTACAAAAGAGGGAAGGAAGAATGAGCATAGATGATGTTCATGACTGTAAAAGAATAAACTTATAATTACTTACCAATAATTGACTTTTGCTAATTCTATGAACTCGTTTGGAACCTTAGCAAAAGTACGACACCGAACTGGAAATGCGGATCTCACAGCGATGTCGATCGCATTACTAAAACGAACCGAATGTTGAGATATCGGTTTCGTCTCCCCCTCATTTATGACGATTGTGATCCTCCCATGTTTTTGTACGTATTTTTCCAACTGGATGTTCCACGAGTGCTCTCGCTTCTTCCGATTGGATGTTGAGCCACTATCTGAAGAATAAAAAAATTAAAATAGTTTATGTTGTATTTCAGTTAACAGAATATATTTCAAAATATACTAACTTGAAGTATCACCCATAGAAGATACCGTGTTGCCTAGATATAACTCCTGGAATTCTTCATCAGCCTCTCGTTGCCTATTAGGGGTTGACATCGTATCTATACAAATATAAAAGAGAGAAAACAATATTAAATTAACAATAAATACGTGTAAGCTAGAGAAAAAGAAAATTTAGTAGATACATCATTACTCATCATCGTAATCTAATTCAAATTATTATTAGGGGTTGAGACATCGTTTCTATACAAACAAAAAAGAGAGAAAACAATATTAAATTAACAATAAATACGTGTAAGCTAGAGAAAAAGAAAATTTAGTAGATACATCATTACTCATCATCGTAATCTAATTCAAATTATTATTAGGGGTTGAGACATCGTTTCTATACAAACAAAAAAGAGAGAAAACAATATTAAATTAACAATAAATACGTGTAAGCTAGAGAAAAAGAAAATTTAGTAGATACATCATTACTCATCATCGTAATCTAATTCAAATTATTATTAGGGGTTGAGACATCGTTTCTATACAAACAAAAAAGAGAGAAAACAATATTAAATTAACAATAAATACGTGTAAGCTAGAGAAAAAGAAAATTTAGTAGATACATCATTACTCATCATTGTAATCTAATTGACATTATTATTAGGGGTTGACATCGTTTCTATACAAACACAAAAGAGAAAACAATATTCATCAGCACTTGAACTATTATTGAACTGTTGACATCGTTTCAAATTATTCATCAGCACTTGAACTGTTATTGGGAGATAATTGTTCTTTATCATCATCGTTTATGAAGTCATGATCGCCATGTATAGTAATTGGTCTCTCCACAATTGTAGGATCAACGTCAACTCTGCATAAAGTAACCTCCTCAATGGTTTCATCCACTTCGACGCCACCGACAATTTCTATTAAATCTAGTTGTGCGTTTTCAACATCATCCACTTCCGGTACATCCCATATTCGTTTATTTTGGACTACTTGAACAACTTTCCAATTACTACCATGTTCGATGTCATCAATGTACAAGACTTGTTGTGCTTGGACAGCAAAGATGAAAGGCTCGTCGACATACCAAAAGTGTGATGTATTGATCGATTTGTATCCTAAATCCACATGTGTCCTATTACTTTTGTTGTTATCTGTGTCAATCCATTTACACTTCAACAAGAAAACGCGTCTTCTGTTCGCATATTGCAAATCTAATACTTCATCTACAACATCGTAGAAATTGTTATCCACACTTGTGTTCTCACTGATCTCCCTGGCCACTAGGACTCCACTATTTTGTGTAGCTCGACGATTATCACGCTCTACAGTGTGAAATCGTACCCTATTAACAATGCATCCATTGTAAGAGTGCACCTCAGACGAAGGTCCCATTGCAAGTGAGAAGAAATCATCGGAGATATCTTCTCTCTCGTGCCGTTGTAGAACCTGATAATTACGTATACATTAAAAATGAATACGAAAAATGAATCATCCCTCAACCGTTGCCTACAAAATGACTATGTATACCTGAGATCTGAACCAATCGGGAAATTTGCGTTGATGTTTTATATATAAGTCAGAGGCGCTTTGAGCTTCATGATGAATTAACCTCAAATGTTGCCTACAATATTTATCATTTAAATGTTATATCAAAGGAGATACCCTAGAATTTAGAAAAGGAAAAAGTTTGAAACGTACTTGCGATAGTCTGTTATTTCTTTACAATTGTTGAGAATGTACCAATGTGCAATACACTTTTCGTCCGTTGATGGTGTCCGTAAAGTTGATGCCCCTAATGGTCGTACCCTCTGCCTAAATAATTCAAATTCACAAAATATCTCGTGATCGGGAATGCTATCATCATTTCGTTCATCTCTATTGAATCTTGTTTCAATCCCACTTATATATCGTGAGTAAAAGTTCCATGATTCATTCATTGCATATGCTTCCGCTATAGACCCCTCGGAACGTGCTTTGTTTCATACAAATTTTTTTAATGTTTGTAAACTTCTTTCAATAGGATACATCCAACTGTAACTAATTGGACCAACAAATTTGGTTTCATATGGTAGATGAACTGTAAGGTGTACCATTACATCGAAAAAGGCAGGTGGGAATATTCTCTCCAATTTACAAAGTATGACTATGATGTCTACTTGTAGTCTGTTCAAATCACTTACACATATTGTCTTTGCACATAAGTCGCGAAAGAATGTACATAACTCAACAATAGAAGTGGATACATTCTTCAGTAGGTATGCTCAAATACCAATAGAGAGTAGTCTGTGAAGCAACACAAGACAGTCGTGTGTTTTCAGCCCCGATATTTTTCCATCTTTGTCATTCACACATCGTGATATGTTAGATACGAATCCATCAGGGAATTTCACTGATTTCAAATATTTATAAAACAAAATCCGTTCACCATTTGTTAATGTGTATGCTGCGTGTGGTTTTATAAATTTGTTCTCGACCTGTATCAAGTGTAGGTCCTTTCTAATCTTCAAATCTTGTAAGTCCAATCGAGCGTTCGTTGTATCCTTTGTCTTTCCTTCAATATTTAACAATGTGCCCACCAAATTGTCGCATATGTTTTTTTCAATATGCATTACATCCAATTTATGTTGTAACAATAGTCTGGACCAATATGGAAGTTGGAAAAAAATACTTTTTCTAGTCTAGTTTAGAATTCGCTTTCTTTTTTTATCTTGCTTCGATGGATGTTTGCTAAGCACAGAAAAATTTAGCGTATTTATTTGTTGTAATATCTCTTCTCCATTCATTACGACTGGTGGAGGTCTACGTTCAACTTTTCCATCATGTTGTCTACTTCGACGCCAACTATGATTCTCCGGAAGATAACGTCGATGTCCCATAAATGATATTTTTCCTCTTATCCCGAAGGACGAGTTATCTTCTTTGCATATTGGACATGCTTGATAACCTTTTGTACTCAGCCCAGATAAGTCACCGTACGCAGGGAAGTAATTAATCGTCCATAATAAGGTAACATATAGTTGAAAAAACTCACCAGCAACAGAATCATAAGTTCGCATATCAATTGTCCATAACTCTTTAAACTCTTCAATCAACGGTTGCAAGTAAACATCAATTTTCTTTCCAAGAGATTTTGGACCAGGTATGAGCAAAAACATGAAGAAGTTTATTTCCTTCATGCATTTTCAAGGGGGAAAATTATAAGGAATTATCACCACAGGCAACATACTATAAGAAGTGCTCATATTTCCAAACGGATTGAAGCCATCTGAAGCTAATCCCAAACGAACATTTCGAGGATCTAAAGCGAAATGAGGGAATTCACGATCAAAATGTTTCCACCCCTCTGCATCAACTGGATGTCGCAATACATCATCCGTTTTAACTCGCTTATCTTTATGCCATCTCATGTCAGAAGTGCCTTCTTTTGATGCAAACAATCGTTTTAATCTCAGTATCAATGGAAAATGACGCAATACCTTATGTGGTATTTTTTTACCCTTTCCATCATTAGTTTTATACCGAGACTCACCACAAACAGGGCATTGTTGTAAATCTGCAAACTCTTTCCAATACAATACACAATCATATTTGCACGCATGAATAGACTCATAACCTATGCCTAAATCACGCAATTTTCGCATGGCTTCATAAAAGGAAGTAGGTATAGAGGTGCCAGTTGGAAATGTTGCTTTTAACAATTCCAACAACATGTCAAACAATTTGTTACTCCAGTCGTTCGAACTTTGATATGCATCAACTTCACTAAAAAGTTTAAGGACAAAAATTGCGAACAACCAGGGTATAATTTATTACGTGCTTCGGTCATTAAATCCTCGAATAAGTTCGTGGTATCTCTTTCTTGACCATTAAAGGACATTTCATTCTCAATCCTTTCTTCATTTGCATTTTTGTTTTCAATTGGAACTTGTAAATCGTTTATAAGATTCAACATATCATTTTCTTCGACAACATTACTCTCTATACTATCTACTTCAACATCCTCTATTGAATGACTTGTATGACTTCTAGATAATTTACTGGCTCTCCATGATATACCCATTCATAATATGAAGAAGATATTCCATATGTTAATAGATGTCATTCCACGATATCTATCTTTTCCCAAATTGAATTCATACAATTCTTGCATGGACATCTTATTCGTCTGGAATCATTTACATGAAACCTTGCCATATCTAAGAACTGTGATACTCCTTCTCTATACTCTACTGATAACTTATTCCTTAGTTTAATCCATTCTTTATTCATCATTAAAAATAAATATTTTCTGACCAACTTGTAATCCAAAACAATAACCTAGATTAGAGGACAAAGTACAAAGTATTATTAAGCATTGAGTTCCATAATTTTCATTTCTTAAGGAAAAATAAACACATAGGTCCCTAGACCGCTTAAATTGTCTTAACAACTTTCAAATGTTTTATTTAGTACGTTTCCAAGCTTTCAATTTTGTGTCTAATATAGGCCTTTCAGCTATTCAACATCTTCTAAAATTTACAAGCCTATTGGACACAAACTTTAAAGTTCAATTTTTTATTAGACACAAAATTTAGTTTTATATCTAGTAAATTCTTTAAACTTTTTTAAAATATTAAATGCGTTAAGTACAATATTTATTTCTAAAGTAAGTAATCCATAACCTTAAGAATTAAAAGAAAAAAAAACTCAATCCACAATAACATCAACAATCCATAATTCAAAATTCACATTAGATTACCAACATGCTAGAAATTAAACATTAGCAACATTAATTACCAACATTAGTAACATGCTAAAAATTAAACATTATCAACATTACCAACATGCTAGAAATTAAAAACAATGGCTTAAATTAAGATACAAAATAAGAGAAAATAAATGAAATGGATGTACACGAACCTTGATGAAAGCTTGAAAATAAACAAAAATTTGCAAGCAATGAAGAGGGAAGGCGGCGGCAGACGGCGGACGACGGTGCAGGCTTGAAGAGGGGCAACGACAAAAAGGGTTAGGGTTAGGGTTTTCGATGTGCATAACAAAAAGGGAAGAAAGAAAGAAAATGGGTTAGGGCTTTCAATGTGCACGACAAAAAGAAGGGGTCTGGTTTAAACCAGACCACCAGACCCCTCTCCCGATGCTACCCGGGAGACCGTCAGGAGTTCCCTGGAACTCCCGATGCCGCTTTAATGCGTCGAGAGTTCCTGGGGAACTCCCGACGAACCTTTACGGCGTCAAACTCCCAATGATCCTTTACTTCGTCGGGAGAGACCGTCTCTCTCGACGCCTTAAAACGGCATCGGGAGTTCCCGTTTTTCTTGTAGTGAATCTATAATTCAAATTAAATTAGAAAGTAATATTTAAATAAAATTCAATGAATTAATTCAAGTGAATTAGATTCACAAAGAATTAATTAATAGAAAGGTATTGTGCATATACATAAGATGTTTATGATAATTATATATATATATATATATATGGGACTTAAGGTATAAATAGTTAATTAATGTGCAAATTAAATTAAATACGTGTTATGTAATTGTACTAAATTAATTAAATAAGTGATATTTAATTAATTGGGCTAATTTGTAACGACTTGACTCCCTAGGACTCAAGCTCGACTGTTACTATGCACATGCATGCATGAAACTTAAAACAACACCCTTTTATAGTGAAATAAGTGTTGAATAAATAAGGTAAATTTAAAAGATCTCCATTAAATTCAAATATTAAAAATAAAATGATAGGGTACCAATAAATCATAAATGAAAATAAATAGGTCTGAAAACAAATCTTAACAGTAAGTTTCCAAATAACAAGATCGAAAGTTAAGAATATAAAAGAATTCTTAAAACATGAGCAAAAGCATTAAAACTGGTCCCAATGGCTCGATCATGGATTCCTCTTATCATTCGCCCATGCATCCCTGCCCTTACCTGAATCATAAACATGAGAAAGGTTGAGTATAAAATACTCGATAAGTAACCCCACTACCGGGGTCAGGCTAAGCATTTATGTCCAATAAATGCAACATGAATTGAAACTCTCAACTAGTGGGACCTGAAGATTTCCCTTACATGGCTCACTCTTTTTCCTATCCCCTAGAGTGCACCTCTTACGTACACTCTAGGTCCTCTCTATGAATGTAGGGACATGTACCTCATTCGTACACATGGTTATGCATACACCTCTTTCGTATACACATAACCCACTGAATGTGTACCTCTTACATACACATGGTTATGCATACACCTCTTTCGTATACACATAACCTACTGAATATGTACCTCTTTCGTACACATGGTTATGTATACACCTCTTTTGTATGCAAATAACCCACTGAGTGTGTACCTTTTATGTACACCCCAGATCCTCTCTATGAATATAGGGATGCATACCTTTTTCGTCTACATGGTTATGTATACACCTCTTTCATATACACATAACCCACTGAGCATGCACCTCTTACGTACACCTCAGTACCCTCTAGGTATGTATCACTTTCATACACACCATCCCTAGTACATCTTTTTCATGTACTAGCCCCGTCGGACATGCATCACTTTCATGCAGTCAAATAATCTAGAAAGGAAAAGAGGTTGCATCTAACTTCATATTACATATAACATTCACATAATCATGAGTCCTCTAAAATCTCCTCATCAAGGTCATATTAATTAATCTCAACGTACTTGTTTAATCTAGTTTTAATGGATCAGCACTAGTACATCACTTTCATGCACTAACTCATGTAAACAATCAAACATACGAAATTTCCTAATACATCATACAACCTACACACTTTCATAATAAATCACATAAATATGTACATCAACAAATGCTCTAACTTTTGCCTAGATTTAAAACATTCCAATAGTAGTGTCGCTTAACTCATAATTTAGGATCATGCTCAATCGTCCTTTTAATATGTCTCATAAAATTCTAAATCATGCTCATACATTAAAATGCTTTAGACATATTATCACATGCTCATATATCTTTTCTAAACAATCCATTCAATCTTAGAACAATCAAAATTATCCTTTTAAACAGTCTTAAAATCCTCAAAATAAATTGTAAATTTATCGTCCGACACAAAGACGGTTCCAGTAGTGAGATTACTTACCTCCAATTACAAGTCTAAATAACCAACAAACTGATTTGTCCTCGCCAATGCTAATTATTGAATCAAACCCTATGCATAAACCAAAATTTACTTCAACATGAAAATTTGATCCCAAAACACGATTTCATCTTAAAATGTCTCCAAACCACTTAACCAAATAGTGGCTTAACCTCACTCCAAAGCTTCGAACAATAATTTAATCCTTTACACATTTAATAATAGGCTTTTAAAAAAAAATCCACATTACAGTGATTATACCAAGACCCAAAAGGATTCCAGAATCTAATTCTCACCTAAACTTCACCTATATGTTCCTAACACTTGATGGTCAACAAGCCAACATTCTCCAAGCCTTGAATTTAAAATTCCGATGTCATGAGTTAATCGATTAGACCAAAATTTTAGTGGGTAACCATAAATTTATGTCAAAACTTGATAGGCATTCAAGCTACTTTAAGAAAACCCATAAAAATACCCATTAACTTACCTAAAATCTCAAGAATTCGATAAGAGCAATGACGAAAGAAAACCCACATGGCAGACTCGTGATGGCAGCTCAATGACGATAGCAACCGCAACACGTAGGTCTGCAAGGCTGGATAGACAAGTGGTACTTGGGTTGAGGTTGGGTGACGTGCGTCTGCAAGAGTGGACAAGGCTAGGTGGCGCGCAGCTTCTAATCTGGGTAGCGCAGACTGAAGAGCGGTGGCTTCTTCAGATCTGATAGCGTGCAGCTTACTGAAAGCGAACGAGTGGTGAAACTGATTGGTCGTTGACAAAATCGATAGTTGGAGAGGCAACGTCGAAGCAATCGGTGGCGGCTATGCACATTGAACCTCGGGCGGCTAGGGTAGGACTGTAGGAGTATATCAACATGCAGAGGAAGCAACAAGGATCAATAAGCATTCTAATTCATTAATTTTGGCTATAAATAAAGTATGCTCATACAATATTAAGAGGGTTTCAAGTAATACCTTTGTAGAAACTTTTTAAACTCAAAATCAGCTGCAAATATTCTCCAATCTCGTTGTGAACCACCTCAAGATCTTCCCCACTATTCTCTTGGAGCTTTAGATTGAGTTGTGGGACTCAAAATAAGCTTGAATGAAGGGATCTTGGAGAAGAACTCGTTGCACCATCCACTCGAAGAACACCTTTCTTCAACTCGAATTTTTCAGCAAAAACTCAATTGATGCATGCCTCAATTCCATTTCCAACTTCTCTATTTATTGCAGGACATTCATGCAAAGAAGATGGTTGCATGAGATGTAGCTCATGCTTGGAGTATTGAAACTTGAGTCAAGTGGATGTTGTGAGAGCAACTTGAAGATGAGTGGGAAATCCCATATTTCCCATTATGTGTTTTTTCAATTTCAATTTTGATTTCTAAAATCAATTCGATTTTCAAAATTGAAATTTTTTATTAATTTTACAAATTAATTTCATAAATTAATTTTCTAATAAAATTAATAATAAATAATTAATTTTACACAAATTCTACCTTCATGAATTTAATATTTAAATCACATTTAAATATTAATTAAATTCTCCAATTCTGTTTAATTCTAAAATTAAACGCGTAATTATATCCCTTAATTCTAATTTGAACGATTCAATTTAACTTATCACGCTACTTTAAAGCTAATCCATTTTTAAGCTAGTAGGGGGACCTCGCAAACCTACAGATCATGGGCTCCAACGATTTGAGATTAATTGGCTAAACTCGTTACACTGAATTAACCCCCATTCATTAACTAATGGGTCACTCCACTAAAGCCCATAGCTGCACTCCCTTCATTGTAAATATATTATGTCCACTCGATATAACCATGATTAATAAGGTAACCCTTCATAGGCTGTTCATAATAACAGTTGGGTCAAATATCTGTTTTACCACTGAGATTACCTTTTGTTCCTTAAGTCCTCCTCTAATGAACAATTGTTTTGTGATCCGATCAACAAACCGAGTCCCTCTCGAGCCAATGAGAGGGTGGGGCCCCTTGTTCAAGACCTGGAATCAGCACTTAAGGGAACAACTTCTCTACTAACCCTGAAAGCGGGTAGGAGTGAATTTCATCTTGCACCCTATGTCTTCAACTATCTACCCGGTCTTACCCCTAAAATGGAGGTTTATTGAGCCGGTGCTGTTGAGCCAATCCTCACCTATGAAAATCTAAGGATAATCCTGAATAAATAGGAGTTTATAGTTAGCTCAAGATTAAGGTTAAGTTACCTAGGTCATTGCTTTAATAGTTAGTCCTAAACATTAAACATCGTTATAAAGTAAGAGTGACTGATTTCGTGATCCAATCTTGTACAAACTCATTGCACAGGACGTCTCCACTCCTCATGTCATAACATGTACGAATTAGGATCACATCACCTGTAGCACTTTACAACTCCTTGTAACAACTACAGAGTGGGCCGCATCTGATAATGTTACCAGAATAAGGCACCCAGCCTCATTCATATACTATAGATCATTTTGACTATTTACTTGAACCTGATCCACTTTTATGTCTCCACATAAAGTTCAAGTACTCATGTAAAAGTCATGGGTCTTTTAGTTTATTGGATTTAAAATAAGCAATACATATATTCAATAACTTATTGAATTTTCAGAATAAGTTTTATTGTTTACAAACCACGAGTTTTAAGACATAATCCAACAAACTCCCACTTTGACTAAAAAACCAATGGTAACTTATATATCCAAATATATAAAACTAAGTTTCTGAGTTTTTTAGAGAAATACAATAAATTAGGGCATCCCATACCCATGGTTTACCATTTGGTATCCCATACCCGATATTTCTCCCACTTGCCCTAGGTTATTAACCTGGTATTCCTACTCTTACTTAGGAGATTCTCAAACACTTTAGCCGAAAGAATCTTTGTAAAATGTTAGTGTACAATAGACTTCTTATTAAACTATATGGGGAATGCATCTTCTTCTCAGTAAAGACCAGGAAGTCATACTTTCTTCTCACTACATCGAGGTACTCAACTCTTTGAGTAAGACGCATTTGACTTGTCTAAACAATTCTTGTTTAACAATATTAATTCAATAACTCTTTTATTGATATATGCAAGTTTTATGAAACAAATAATACAAGGTGATCTAGAACAATATTCCAACATTTGTTGAAAAACCAATTTAAAGTAATTAGAAAGTTTTTCTCTAGATTTCAAGTTCTGTCAAATAGATCTAAAAATCTTTAAACTTTCTATACTTTGATCTAATTGAAGTATCTCGGTTTTATTTTACCTAATAAGTTTTTGTACACTCTGAACTTTTCAAGTGTTCTAAACTTATCATTTAGGTTAAATAACTATTGGCCTTAATTGATTTCTAGCCATTCTAAATATCTGAATATTTACAAATGGCTTTTAACTAAGTTTAGTTCTTAACAGAAGTGTTGGGTTTTATGTCCTAAAACTCATGGTATGTAAACAATGGAGCTTATTCTGAAAATTCAATAAAGGTATTATTGAATAGATCTATTGCTTGAATAGAAATCCAATAAACCTAAAAGTCCATTGACTATTGGACGAGTACTTGAACTTTATGTGGAGACATAAAGGTGGATCAGGTTCGAGTAAATAGTCAAAATGATCTATAGTGCATGGATAAGATTGGGTTCCTTATTCTGGTAACACTATTGTATACGACCTGCTCTGTAGTTGTTACAAGGAGTTGTAAAGTGCTACAAACGAAGAGACCCTAATTCGTTCATGTTGGACATGGGGAGTGGGGGTGTCCTTGTGCAAAAGAGTTTGTACAAGATTGGACCACGAAATGAGTCATTCTTACTTTATAACGCTATTTACTTTTTAAGACTGACTATTTCAAAGCGATGACCTAGGTAACTTGACATTAATCCTGAGCTAACTATGAACTCCTGTTTATCTGGGATTGCCCTTAGTTTTGCATAGGTGAGGGTTGGCTCAACAGCACCGGCCCAATATGACTGCCATTTCAGGAGTAAGATTGGATAGATAGTTGGGGACATAGGGTGCAAGAGGGAATTCATTCCTACCTGCTTTAGGGATAGTAGAGAGGTTGTTCCCTTAAATGCTGATTATGGGGCTTGAACAAGGGATCCCGCCCTCTCATTTGGTATGAGAGGAACTCAGTTTTGTGATTGGATCACAAAACAATTGTTCATTAGGGGATCAGTAGAACTTAAGAAAAAAGAGGTAATTTCAGGAGTAAAACAGATATTTAACCCAGCCGTTATTGCGAACAACCTGTGAAGGGTTAACTTACTAATCATAGTTATATCGAATGGACATAATATATCTACAGAGAGGGAACTATGAGCTTTAGTGGAGTGACTCATTAGTTAACGAATGGGGATTAGATCGGTCTAATGAGTTTAGCCGATTAATCTTGGATCATTTGAGCCCATGATCTGTAGGTCCATGAGGTCCCCCTACTAGCTTGGAAATGGATAGTTCTAGAGTAGTGTGATAAGTTAATTTGAAACGTTCAAATTAGAATCAAACGGAATTGGAGAAAATATATTTAAATATGATTTAAATATATGAAGATGAATTTGTGTAAAAATTAATATTAGATATTAAATTAATTAGAATTATTTAAATTGTTTAAATAATTATTTATTAATTTTATTAGAAAATTAATTTTTGAAATTAATTTGTAAAATTAATTTTGATTTTAGAAACAAAATATTATTTTAAAATCAATTTTGGATTTTTGTAAAATGAAAAAATTACACAAACTTGAAAAATAGGTTTTTCAACTCTTTTTCAACTTGCTCACAAGGAACCCACCACCTACTCCTTTGCTTTTCTCCAAGCATGAGTTGCATCCCATGTAGCACATTTCTTTGCATGATAGTTTGCAATATATTGAAGAGATTGGAGTGAAGAAAGGGAGGAGAACCAACTGAATTTTTGCTGAAAAATTCGGATAAAGAAGGTGTTCTTCAATGGGTTTTCTTCAGTGAATTTTCTCCATATTCCCTTTGATTCCAGCTGATTTTGCGTCCCACAACTCAATCTAGAGTACCAAGAGGATAGTAGAGAAGATCTCGTGGTGGTCTACACAAGGATTCAAAGGATTTTGCAGTTGGAAATGGAGATTTCGTTGGTTCGGCCAAGGTATGTTCATGAAACTCATGAAACTTTGTTTTTAGCATGTTTCTTTTCAACGAAAATTAATGAACTAGAGTGCTTATGGTTCCTGTTTTCTTCCGTTGCGTAATGGTGTCCATCCAACAAGGAGTTGCTATACGATAAAACAAACATAGTTTTCGAAAATGAACATTTCATTTAAGACAAAAATATATACAATTTGTTCTTTACATGATAACTAAAACAGATAAGATTATCGTCAGACAGCAACATCTCCCACTAGTTAAGCTGAATAATCAGTCGTCAGGAACTAGTTTGTCTATTTTACTTTTTCTGCTCTCTTCTCAGCAAGGTACTGAGGCCAACTCCTCTTCCAATGCCCTTCCTCATTGCAATGGGAATACTTTCCTTTGTCTGCAGTGTTAACCTGGCCTTTCTTCCCAGCAGGTTTCTTCTTTCCCTTCCCTTTGCTCTTCTTAACAGGAATACTCTTACTCGATGAAGAGGAAGCAACATCAGGCTTTTTGGAGGACGTTCCTTTCTTCTCAGCCATAGTAACGTGTACTTCCAGTTCCAAACCTTTAGCTCTCATTATTGTCTGGTAAGCCTGTAGCTCATTCAGAAGACCAATCAAACTATATTCAATTTTATTCATGAAAGCGTTCGTGCAGAACTGTAGAAAACTCTTCGAAAGAGATTCTAGAATAAAACCGACTTGACTTCTCTCATCGACGACAGCGCCATTTACTTCTGCCACATTGAAGTGGACCATCATGTCCAGGACATGTTCATGAACGGAGGCCCCCTCTTTCATGCAGTAGTTGTTAACGTACTTTATAGCATCATGCCTTAGGGAGAAGGACGGTTGCCCGAACATCCCTTATAGATATTCCATAATCTCTTTGGTAGTACCTATATCCTCATGTTTCTTCGCCAAGACATCAGATATGCTGGCGAGGATATAAGTACGGGTTTTATCATTCGCACTAATCCATCTATCTACGCATCCCGAACAGTTCGATTTGTGGTAGAGCTTGGAATAGGAGGACAATCCTCTGTTAAGACGAACTGTAAATCGTCTATCACCAGTATAGTATTCAAATTTTATTTTCAGGTTTCATAATTATCCCCTATAATTTATCAGATGCCAACAATTGTACTAGTGCACTTATCATTCTGAAAAACACAAATTTTATAAGTGAATTGTTTTTAAACCCAATCAAGTTTTAGCATAGTAATAATATACCCAAGATTATTTTTGCAACGATACTGTAGCAAGACATTCTTGACTAAACACTATCTCCAGAATAACTCATATTCTGATAGTCATTTAGCTATCGTTTTTTGTCAGAAATTACTCACTCTTTAGTAACTCTGTAAGTCTAACCTTTTAGACCTCAAAAGTCTGATCCCAACGATGCTCCCGAAGTTGGAAAGTCGAAGTTGAAAGCGACTTTAGAAATCCTATCTATTTCTAGAGTTTAAGGTTTTCTGAATCCTTGTTAAAGCCCTCCGAAGGATAGTCGTCGTAAACGACTAGCGAGGTCGACTTAAAGATGACAAGCAAGCGCAACACAGGAATCTCATGGTTCAAACCAACAGAAGAGGCCGTAGGATATGTTGACATATATCCTTCACCCACTTACTATGAACTACTTCCCCTATTCACTTTGGTCTTGATCTATGACGAACACTTTCCGAATGAAGGTCACTCACAGGGTGACACAAAATGGATCTCACGGTGGGAATTATGTAAGGACGTAAGAATTGAAATCAATATATCATATATTTGATTTTCCATTGAACAGCTTTCCCTCATTCACCATGATCAATTCACGCAAACATTTTCCGAATGGAGGTCATTCCCAAGGTGACACGAAGTGCCGCATGAACCTTTCAGTTTGAACATCTTGAGAATATGAAAATTTTAAGATCAAAACATCATATTTTGGTTTTAAAGTGAACAACTTTCCCCATTCACCAAAATTTCGATTCATGTAAACACTTTCCAAATGGAGGTCAGTTCTAGGGTGACACGAAGTGCCACATGAATTTTGATTGTGAAATCTTAGGGACGTGAGAGCTAGAAATAATCATATCATATATGTTTATTAATCTCCCACTAAAGTGTTCTAACATGCCATATACGTTATTTGATTTTCACTGAAGTGTTCTAATAGCATATCATATATGTTATTAAACTCCCAATGAAGTGTTCTAACAATTAAACGAGGTATACATTTCTTAGGCTTGTTTCGACTAATTAAACAATCTAAGTCTAGGTGTTTATCTAAGTATAACGTTAATAGTTGGATTTAACTTACGATGTCTAGGTGATAAACTGGTTTTAAAACCTCACATCGCTCACATATTGTTTTATTTGGACATAATCCCCAAGTAGGAGGTGTTCCGTAGATCGTCAACTTAAATACCTTCAGCATTCGACAAGATTATACACCGGTTGAGTTTATGACCCGAGTTTTACAAGTTTAATGACCTATTTTAACTATTAAAACGAGTGGTTAACCTACGTGATCATGCAGCTATTCTTTATTATGGATTTTAAATGTCTAACCCAATTTTATAATGGTTTACAAAATTTTAGACATGCTAAACATCCACATCAAAAGCATTCAATATTTAATATAACAATTATATTAAATAAAAGAAACCCTAACATGCATACTATATATTATAACAGTTTATAACATACTTTCAATACATGTAACATGCTTCCTATGGTGGGATTTTAAATCTACATGACATACTGTATGCACATACAAGATTTATTTAATTATAACATACATTACATCACATGCATAAATAATTAAATACATACTGATATGATTTTAGTTTTGGCATAAACAAGCAAACAAAGGCCTGATATTTACAAAAACAACAAGAAATAGCTTCAAACCACTTTTGGACCGCTCGAACTCTCTGATAACAGGTAGAAATGCACGTTATCATATTGCTAAGTTCTTAAACAATGCTAGCTTGCATTGATAAAATGTGTTAGATTGCGTCCAAAAAGCATTAAGTTTATTACATTGCAATCACATTCATTCATCGCATAGGAACAATTGATTTTTGTATTTTTATGCAGAATATGCATTGACGCAAGGCGGAAATTACGATCATATGAAATCATTGGTCGAGCACAGCATTACTGTAAGGCTTTGCGGTGATTTTGTTCGCAAAAATTAGCTGAAGAAGGATTGCCGCAACTTGGTGGGCGCATCTGGGTGAAAGGCATAATTAATCGCGATGGGACAGAAAGCTGAAGACGGTCGAATCCGAATTAAGCTGATAGCCGCTAACGATAACAAGTACATTCAGCTTTTCGGTGACAAATATTCAGCGCATCAGTCAGGGAATTAAAACCATCCCATCTGAGCAATTATAAGAGAGAAGCCGCCTTCACCCCGAAGCTTTATAAATACCAAAGGCATCCTTCAGAAAAGGGGTTAAAAAATTCATAAGTTCGAATCAGTTAGCTCAACACGTCTTTGTCCATAGTTTTTCCTTTTTATTTTAAGGCAGAGCAAGAGAATAGTAGAGACGCCAGAGATCGCTCAGGGCAACTCGAGAGAGAACCTCAAGGCGTAGAAGCAGAGAGTGGGTCGACTCTCGCGAGAGCGAGATTATCTTTTGAACACGAGTAGAAAGATAGTGCCTGGGAAGCAAGAGATTGCTACCAGGCTTTTTATTCTATTCTCGCATTGGTGTTTTGTACTTCATCTTTATATTTATGCAATGGAAGTTCTTATTCTACATTTTTTCACTCTCTTAGTACGCTGAATAGCTAAACTAGTCGAATGGGTTGAGAAGAACTAAGCTAACATGACCTAGGAAGTTCATTGCTTGGGATTATCTTGTGTTATTAAGTGCAGGTGCAGGTGAGAGTCTGAAGAAAGAACCTAAGACTCGAGAGAGTTAGGTTAGAATCTAGACTCGAGAGAGCAAGATTAGAACTGCATAAACAAGAGATCAGGACTTAAAGATAAGCTCTGTTTGTCAACCTGCATCGCATGCATCCTAGAGATAGGAATGATATTATGTGGTCGCCTTATTTGTGTGTGTGCCATTTTGTCATTGCATAAATAAGAATAGAGGCTTATGTGTAGGTCCTATAGACTTATCACATATATCGCATACGTTCTAGCCTTAGAAGCCATGGCATTCGCACCGAGAAGTGGTTTACTGTTGTATGCATGTTGCATGATCGCATAGCATGAACGCATCCTAGGAAGTGTTAGCCGAAACTTTTCCCAACCGTTCACCGCATATTCATCGTATCTTTCGCTTATTCAACTCTTTTCAAACTCTGCCGCATTTGTTTATTTTTCATTACTGCAAACAACAACCTCAACAACTATTGATTTATTTGGTTACCACAAAGTTTTCCTAACAATTACCACTGCAACCTATCTTTTCAAATCCCTGAGTTCGACCCTGGACTTACCAGGAAACTCAGTGGAGTTTACACTTGGATTTCACTGAGAAAACTTGAGTGCTCAACGCATTTCATCATCGCATTTCATCCACAATTCCACATCATAAAACCACGCATCAATTGCTTCAAATCGAACCCAAACAGCTTGAACTGGATGTGAACCACCTGAACTGGACTAGCCAAAATCCTTTTGAAGCTGAACCGAATCAAGTTTGAAGAAAACTAGTCAAACTGGTCAATCCTCGATGGTTCTCTCTCAGTTAACGGGCCAAACTCATCAAAACTGGTTCAATAATCTCACTCGTAGCTTAAAATCTCGCTCGAACTTGATTTAAAATCTTGCTCAACTCGATCTCTCGCTTAAAGTTCCAATAGAATCTTGCTCGAACTAGAAATCTCGCTCAAACTTGATTCAAAATCTCACTTGAACTCGAAATCTCGCTCGAAACTTTGATCAAATCTCGCTGCTTGTACATGATCTCGTTGGAATTGTGAGTAACGTTGCAACGCGCAAGGGCAGTGTGGCAAGGTTACCTGATATAAATCTTACTGTCGCTGTTTTTTATCAGGAATCTCGCTTGACCTTCAAACGAAAATCTCGCTCTGGCTAGAATTGATGAGCAGCATTCTATGGAATTGATGGGCAGAAGCTCACGATCTTTAAACATTAGCTCGACCTTCTTCACTTGTTTCTTCAATTACATCTTAATTTCAACTCTAATGACTCAAAATAGATTACAGACTCTTGAGCACACATATAAGCTCGTCAAACAAGAAGCAATTACAAATTTAATCAAGGAATCAAAGAGAAATTAAATGCCAAAACTCAGAAAACCATATTGGTTCACCATTTTCATATATCTCATGAAAAACACCCACCACACCAAAATTAAACCAAATTGAATGCTTAAATGATGCTCTGATACTAATTGTAGGAGTATATCAGCATGCAGCAGAAGCAACAAGGATCAATAAGCATTTTAATTCATTGATTTTGGCTATAAATAAAGCATCTCATACAATAATAAGAGGGTTTCAAGTAATACCTTTATAGAACCTCTTGAACTCAAAATCAGCTACAAATCTTCTGCAAATCTGTTGCACGACTAACGCATATAATAAATTCAATGCTCATGAGATGCAATACTACTGTTGATTATGCGATATTAGTTAAAATTAAGTAGCATGCCCTGCGATGTCACAAGTTTACTTATAATGAAACCAAGTATAATTTCATCGCAAGTTTCTCGGTATGATCCGAGGTCGAACAGGGGGGAAAACGATGTCGGTTATTGTGGTATGTTCATAGTGTTATGCAACCGATTTTTACAATATTTTGGGTAAAAGTGATGTGCAGAAAGTAATTACAGAAAATAAAAGAAATGTAATATGCGAGAAAAATACAGTAAACCTAAGCTAGATGTATGTGATATAGGTTCTATGTACAAAATAATAAAAGTAGGGCTAGCTATGAAGGTTGTGCAAGGCATGGGTTGCGACGGAAAGTCTTAAAAGTAGATTAGAAAAGAAGGATAAGTATACAAAACACGTAAGTTCTTAAGGAAAATAAAGATACAAATACTATTTCGCTCTTCTCTTGACGTATACCTCTCGGTGATCGGCTGCGTCCCCTGCATGTCTTGACGTATACCTCTCGGTGAGAACAGGGTCCAACGTAATGAACGTAAGGTTTCTTCCATGTCTGAAAGTACTACTCGCTTTAGTTAATACACTCTCCTGACATTCTCTCGATAGATCAGAATGACATCTTCACTTCTGCTTTCATAAGTGAAGATGCCTTCCAACATGCCTTAGCTAAACGTATTTCATAACTTTATTTTACATTAAGTTCTTGGTTATTATATTGCTTATTGAAAGAATAAGAAAACATCATGGAGAAAGTGAATAATGGGTGAACGGTAAAAGACAGAATATGGTAGATGACAATGATCGAAACAATTAACATTTCTATTAAATGTCTGATACATTATGAATAAAAATAGAGATGAAGAAAACATGAAATACACAGAAATGGTAGAATAGATACGATCGAGTGCCAATGTCTTGGTCACAGATCGATGAAAAACTGCTTGCAGGCTCTGGTTGGAATGGTGAAGGGGAGAGTTTCCCTCTCAGGCTTGCTCTTCTGGTAGCGGGAGCCTCTGCACAGAGCTTCGCTTAGGTATTTGCAGGTTGGATCGAAGATTTCACCTTTCGGCCTTATCCCTTTTTCTTCCCGGATCTTTCTTTTCAGCACTCAGCTTAGCCCTTTTTCTCTATATTCTTGCAGCATTTCGCCCAGTATCGAATAACATATTTTTCTCTGAATCCTCTGGGATATTTATAGACAGAATTCCTTTAACTCCGGCCAAGTGGTCCCCACTTTTTGTTATGGAAATTTCGAAGATGGAGGGATATTATTCCTTCTGTTATGAAATCAGATCGTCAAATCTGCACAACAGTTAGTTGTACACGCGTCTCAATTTCCCACTCTTGCATTGCTTATTCGCATTTTTCGATCATCAATTTGCATGCTGTGTTTGTTTTTATTACCGCATGTGGTTGACGTGTAGACCAGGATCGACTATCGCATTGCGCCGTTTCTCCAGTAATTGTCTATGCGAAGTTGCTCGATGGGTGCAATTGTGATAGAGATGCGTTGATGAAGTTTTCACGAGCCTTGGGCGTAAGTGGTGACTTGGGTCTTCCTGTAAAATAGAGTAAAGTTTGGCATATTCTCCATCTTTTGGCGTTAGTGGGCTTTATTGCAAACATTTTAAATTATTGTCAAACTAAGTTAATTTTCATACTATTGGCGCATAATCACTCACTTTTGGCCGTAATATCTAGATAAGATGGCATAAATAACTTGTATTTCTACAAGTTATCAAAATCTCATTGTGAACCACCTCAAGATCTTCCCCACTATTCTCTTGGAGCTTTAGATTGAGTTGTGTGACTCAAAATAAGCTTGAATGAAGGGAACTTGGAGAGGAACTCATTGCACCATCCACTTGAGGAACACTTTTTTTCAACTCAAATTTTTCAGATAAAATGCAATTGATGCCTGCCTCAATTCCACTTCTATCTTTTCTACTTATTGCAGGACATTCATGCAAAGAAGATGGCTGCATGAGATGCAGCTCATGCTTGGAGTATCGAAGCTTGAGTCAAGTGGATGTTGTGAGAGCAATTTAAAGATGAGTGAAGAGGATGGGGCCCCTTGTTCAAGACCCGGAGTCAGCACTTAAGGGAACAACCTATCTACTAAACTTGAAAGCGGGTAGAAGCGAATTCCATCTTGCACCCTACGTCCCCAGCTATCTACTCGGTCTTACCCCTAAAATTGAGGTTTATTGAGCCGGTGTTGTTGAGCCAACCCTCACCTATGCAAATCTAAGGATAATCTCGAATAAACAGGAGTTCCTAGTTAGCTCAGGATTAAGGTCAAGTTACCTAGGTCATCGCTTTGAAATAATCAATCTTAAACAGTAAACATCGTTATAAAGTAAGAGTGACTGGTTTCGTGGTCCGATCTTGTACAAACTCATTGCATAGGACGCCTCCACTTCTCATGTCATAACATGTATGAATTAAGATCACATCGTCTGTAGCACTTTACAACTTCTTGTAACAACTACAGAGTGGGCCACATCCGAAAGTGTTACTAGAATAAAGCACCCAACCTCATTCATATACAATAAATCATTTTGACTATTTACTTGAACCTGATCCACTTTTATGTCTCCACATAAAGTTCAATTACTCATGTAATAGTCATGAGTCTTTTAGTTTATTGGATTTGAAATAAGAAGTACATATATTAACAACTTATTGAATTTTCAGAATAAGATTTATTGTTTACAAACCACGAGTTTTAGAACATAAAACCCAACAAGGACGCGAACAGAAGAAGCTGAAGAAAATGGAGGTTGTGTGTGAGGAAGAAGAAGATGGGGATGAGGGCTTCAACGCACGCTTTCCAAAGATCTTTAATATATATATTCTTTTTTTTTCTTTTCTTACTTTAGCCAACTCCAATTCCATATATTTATAGATATATTTATTTTTCTTTCCTCCATAACCCACCAAATATATATATATATATATATATATATATATATATATATATATATATATATATGTACTCTTTCCTTTTCTTTTCTTAAATTCCAAAACCCATAAATATATGTATTTTGTTTCTTTTTCCTTTCCTTAATAAATATATCACATCAAACTCAGATCTTCACATATTCTCCAATTAATTAAATCGACATCAAAATAAATTCACCAATTTTAAATTACTTTTTTCCAAAAATCCTAAATCCCAAAATTAAATTCCAACTTTTCGAATTAACTTAAATCCAAATGTACAAATCTTTTTTAGATACTTGATTTAATAACTTCCAAATAAGCCAACTATCTTTCCTAATTTTTTACTTAAATTTTGATCCAAATTCCAAAATTAAAGAGGATAAAATTTTAAAACCACAATTTCCCCTTTTTTCCTTTTCAAAATTCACAAAAACTCAAAATTACTTATCCAAGTAATTCAATATCCCTTCCAATTAATTTAAACTCTACTCAAAGAATCCACATTAACCAATAAAACTTCTTCAATTATAACAGTTTGATCCTTAATTCCAAAGATTATAGAAAAACTAGAACTCAATCGTTTACGATAATTAACAAAATTTTCTAAGACTCGGGATGTTACATAATTAATTAATTATGGAAAAGGGAAATAGGAAAAGGATTAGAAAAAGGGCTTGGCCCTTCTCTATATAAAGAGCTCCCTATGGTCCCTTTGGGACACATTGATATACACAGCACACAAGTGTTATTGTGCAAATTTTTTCCTAACCCACAAAGAGAATCCTCTCTACTCTCCAAAACCCTTTTTTCTCCTCTCTCTCTCCCAATAGTTGGATACCACCCATCCCTCTATTGAAATCCTAGAGAATAACAAGGTTACTCTTGTGGTAGTGTTTGAGATTGTTTAAGAAATCGTTCATGATCAAGATTATTGGAGGAATCGTTCGTTAGAACTTCGAAAGGATTATTCATGAAGCTTGAGAATCTACAAAGATAAGAATGGTTCTAATCTTTTTCCCTGAAGCATGCTACATTACATGTTTATATTCTATTTTAGTATACCAATTTTGTTTATGTAAAAATTGAATTGCGCGATGCAAGGCATTCACATAAAATACTTTCATTGCGGGATTCAATCCCTTCATAGCCATTATGCGATCTTTGCTCTGGTACGCCTCAGCTACTTGATTGACAATAAGTTTGGAATCATTGAAAATAATTAAGTTGGTGACTCCAACTCCAACTGCTAGTTGTAGACTAACTAAGAATGCTTCATATTCTGCCTCATTATTTAAGGCCCAGAACTTGAACTTTAAAGCATACTCAAGGCGTCCTCTTCTGGTGACAACAACAGCAAACCAGCTCAGCAGCCTTTTTTATTGGATGACCTGTCTACATAGAGCTTCCATGAAGGGTCGTTGTAGCTATTGGTTTCTAGAAGTATTTCTTTTATGCACACTTCAATGTTGTTACCAAGGGAGGTGTGTGGAGTGAACTTAGCGACGAAGTCAGCTACATCTTGGCCCTTCATTATAGCTCCACGGCGAAAATGGATGTCATACTCACCTAACTCGACTACCCATTTCATCAATCTGCTCGATGCCTTTGCAACACTTGTCACAATGGAAAAATGGTTAAAACTGTTACCTTATGCGCTTAGAAGTATGGGTGTAACCTTCAGGCTAATACCACAAAGACGAAGGCAATCTTCTCTACCTGAGGATATCTCGTTTCTGCCTCTACCATCGATTTACTAGTGCAATATACTGGTGATTGTCGACCTTCATCCTCCTTGATTAAGACAGAACTAACTGCAGAATCAGACACGACAAGATACAGGAAAAAGTCAGACATGGGCTTGGAAAGAAGTGAGACTGAGCTCAAATAATTTTTGAGTTGCCTGAATGATTCCTCAGTCCACTCAAAGTTAGTTATTTTCCTTAATAGTTTAAATAACGAAGACACTTATCAGTAGCTCGACTTTCGAAACGATTAAGAGTTGTTATCTTCCCGTTCAGGCTTTATAGATGCTTTATTGTTTTAGGAGACTCCATCACTAGCACAACTCGTATCTTGTCTAGATTTGCTTCGATTCCTCTCTGATTTACCATAAAGCCTAGAAACTTGCTGGAAGCCACTTCTAAAACACACTTTTTTGGGTTCAACTTCATCTGATATCTCCTCAAAACTCCAAAGGCTTCGACCAAGTCGTCTACATAGTGGCTCGCTTTCTTGCTCTTAACCAACATATCATCCATGTATACCTCCATATTCCTACCAATAAAAGAAGTAAACATTTTATTTACCAGACGTTGATACTCCTACATTTTTTAGCCCAAACAGCATTACAGTAAAAATTAAAAACCCCGACTGGTGATAAAAGAGGTTTCTCTTGATCTAGGGGGTGCATTCTAATTTGGTTACACGGTTCACAAAGCAGAGGAGGAAGGGTGGGCAGCAGGTACCACGAGCCCTCTGTCCCACAAATGTATCCAGAAGCAAGTGTAGTTCACCAAGCATCCATGAAGCTCAATAGTTTGTGGCCGGCAGTAGCATCGACGAGTTTTTCTATTCTCGGGAGTGGAAAACTATCTTTCGAGCAGGATTTATTAAAATTAGTGGAATCAATGCACATTCTCCATTTTACATTAGCTTTCCTAACAAGTACTACATTAGACAACCATTGTGGGTAGTAGACCTTTCGGATAAATTTTATCTGCAATAGGCTGTCCATCTACTCAGCTATTATCTCATTACGAGCCTAATTAAAGGCTCGTTTCTTTTGGCGCACTGGTCACTCACTAGGGGATCTGAGGTATGAGCCTCGACTTCAACTCTCTTGTGGCTTGAAAACCTTCTCATCTCATTTTCTAGTAATACTGCTAATGACATGCACCACCTCTACTTTGCCTTGTGGATTTCTCATGGCAATCTTATAACATTCTCGTGACATCAGTTGTTCCTCTCCCACAATTCCAACTCCGCATGGAGTGGGGAATTTCAATAACTGATTAGGGATGACCTTCCTAAGATGGCATTGTAGATTGATATGTCATCCACCACCAAGAACTCCACCATAGCTGTCACACAAACCATGCCTCGGCCAAAGGTGACCGAAAGTTTTATGCCACCTTTTGGATGTACTGTCTACCCACTGAATCCTAACCACGGGCTCGCATTTATTTTCAAAGGTTCTCGTCCCAATCTTATGGCATCGAAGGTGTGAAGAGATAAGATGTCCGCTGAGCTACCTCTGTTCACTAGAATTTGATGCACCTTGATATTCGCTATGGTCAAAAACACAACTAGAGTGTTATTGTAAGGCTGGTGTAGATTTACTGTGTCTTCCTAAAAAAAAATTGATAACTTGATCTACTATAACATTAAAACATACCTTTTAGGCCCTTGTAGAGAGTCAAGCTTCACGTGCTTCATTTTTTCGCTTTCTTCTAGAATCGCCTCTAGCCAGACCACCCACGATTGTCTTAATTTCTCTGGGTGGAATCGACATGCGATCTCTTCTACTTCGAGTTGTTTTTCTTTGGTTATCATTCTGGTCACCACTCTCTCCCACATATTCCTTTAGCTGACCTCGTTGAATTAGAGTTTCTATAGCCTCCTTAAGGTCAAAACATTATGTGATAGTATGGCCACGGTCTCGATGGAAGAGACAATATTTGTCTCTATTTCTTCAGTGTGAACCGACCTTCAACTTCAGGCCACTTCAGCATTTCCTTGTATTGGATCTCCATCAAAATATATTCCACAGGTACCATCGTGGGAGTGTAACGTTCAAACTTGCTAGGTGGCAAGCCTTTTCGAGTTGCATTTTTCGGTGCCACAGACCGTTCTTCCATCCTTCTCTTCTAATGATCTTTCTCTTCTCAACTTTTGATATTTGATGGTTCGGATGAGTGGTTTTCTCTTCTTGACCACCTCTTGAGTGAAGGAGCTCCCCAAAACTCATGTACTTCTGTGCTCTAGCAATAATTTCGATATAGGTCGTAGTAGCTTTCTTGCCCAAGGACCAAAGGAACTTCTCATCTCCGACCCCGACTATGATAGCTGTCAAGGCAGCACCATCAGTATAACCTTCAATCTGCAAAGTTTCACTGTTAAATCTTGTGATATATTCTCTTAGTGATTCACTCATTCCCTGCTTTATGGTAAGAAGATGAGTCGGAGGTTTTCTCTAATCTCAACCACCTAGGAACTGAGCAATAAACGCTCTTCCCAGTTCTCGTAATGAGGCTATTGATATCCTCTTTAGTTTTTTTAACCACTTTCGAGTTGGACCTGCAAGAGTAAATGAGAATTCCCGACACTTGATAGCGTCTCGAACGCCATGGAGCTCCATCCATGACCGAAACGTATCTAGATGCTCCATTGGATGTTTCAAACCGCCATAGAGCTTTATAATAGGTAACTTGAATTTAGGGGGTATCGGCTCCTTCATGATCTCTGTTGAGAATGTCCTAGAACTTGCAGTTCGTGTTAAATTCCATTTATCAATAAATAATAATTTTTTTATTTTGCATCTTATTATGAAAATTCAATAAACATATCCATGGCTATAGTCTGAATACTGTAACTTTATGTAGTGACATAAACAAGATCAAGTTAATAGTATATAGCCTAAATGGTCTAATAAGTATATGGATGAAATTGGGTATCTCATCCTGGTAACACTATTGGATGTGGCCTACTTTGTACTTATTACAAGAAGTTGTAAAGTGCTACAAACGATGTGATCCACAGATTATTCATATTGAGACATGTGAGTGGGGGCATCCTATGCAATGAGTTTGCATATAAATTGGACCACGAAAATAGTCACTTTTCTTTATAATGACCGTTTACTATTAAAACTGACTATTTCATTTATTAAGTAACCTAGGTTAACTCGATCTTAATCCTGAGCTAGCTATGAACTCCTGTTTATTTGGGATTATTCTTTGATTTGCAAATGGTGAGAGTAGTCCAACAGCACTGCATAATAAGTCTCCCATTTTGGGGATAAGACCGGATGAATAGCTGGGGACATAGCCTTGCAAGATGGAATTCTCCTACCTGATTTAGGGTCAGCAGATAGGTTATTCTCTTAAGTACTGATTCCAGGTCTTGAACAATCGGGGCCCCGCCTTCTCATGATAGAGAAAGAATTTGATTCATAGGGATTATGAATCAGAATTGTTCATTAGAGAGTCAGTGGGAACTTAAGGAAAAAATGTATTCACAGGGGTAAAACGATTATCATTGACCCAGCTGTGGTTATGAACAACCTGTGAAAGATCGACTTACTGATTATGGTTATAAAGTGGACATAATATATCTACAGTGAGGGAAGTTCAACTATGGGCTATAGTGGAATGTCCCATTAGTTAACGAATGGAGGTTAGATCGGTCTAATGAGTTTAGCCGATTAATCTCAAATCGTTGGAATCCATGATCTGTAGGTCCGCGAGGTCCCCTACTAGCTCATAAATTGTTAAGCTTTAGAGTAGCTTGAGAAATTAATTTGAAAGTTCAAATTAAAATTAAATGGAATAGGAGAATATATATTTAAATATGATTTAAATATATGAAAATGGATTTATGCAAAAATTAATTTAATATTTGATATTAAATTAATTAGTATCTTTTAAATTAATTTATGAAATTAATTTTAGAAAATTAATTTTTCAGTTCTAAAATCAAAATTTTGATTTTGAGATAAATTGGGAAATTGGAAAAACATGCACAAAATGGAATCTCATGGTTTTCCATTATCATCTTATTCATGCTCACACAAAACCCACTTCCTCTTCTTCATTAACTCCAAGCATGAGCTGTAAGCCATGCACATTTCTTTTTTGCATGTTCACCTGCAATAAAAAATTAGAATGGAGTGATTCTTGGGCATGCATTCTACAGAAATTTGAGAGAAAATTTCAGCGAAAGAAGTGTTCTTCGAGTGAGTGTTATTGTGAGCATCTCCTTGCGTTTTAACATTTCTTCAAGTTGCTCTTGAGTCCCACAACTCGGTCTAAAGCTCCAAGGGAATAGTGGGGAAGATCTTGAGGTGGTTCATGGTGATCTTTGGAGAAGACTGCTACTATTGATCGAGATCTTGAAGAGTTTTACAAAGGTATGATCTAAAACCCTCTTATTTAGATGAGCATGCTTTAGCTTCTGCCAAAATTAGTGAATTTGAATGCTTATTGATCTTTATTACTTCTGCTGCATGTTATTATACTCTTACAATCTCATCCATGAAGGGTAGGTTTACCTGATCCAACAAATTATCAAGGTCCAACCCTTCATGATCTTGAGCTTTCTTGATATCCCCTAGTTGGTTCTGGATGCATTGTAACTAACCTGCCCATAGTCGGCCATTCACCTCTTTGTCATCTTCGACTTGTTTCCTTTGCTTTTGGTTGATGAGATCCCGTAAATCTGTACCCAGGTCAGATGTTTTTGTCTGTTCCATCCTTCGAGCTTCTGTTTGGTCACCTCTCCGGACTTTTGATCGCCTTGATACGTGTAAGATCTTCTAGGCTGACTCTTGACTGGTGCATAATTTCAAATAGTAGGAGTTCGTGAATGATGATCAACAGGTGCATGCTTCTTTGGGTTTGGATTGTTCGCACGCCTGTTGTTCCCTTCGAATATCAGCTTCTTCAATGCCTTTGGTCCAAGAAATTCGGACTCCCCCACCCTTCCAATCATTGGACCTTTACCCTTGGCTGGGTTTCGGACAATTGGGGTAGTGCTCTAGCCCAATGGATTGTGCTCTTGCTTCCCACCATGTTTATTTTCCTCGGGTTGGTATATTGCGTTATGCCTGATGGCCTCAATGATTAGGTTTGGTCATCTCAGCATCTCAATGATCTGGTTCAGGTTTTGACCTAAGCTATAAACCTTGGTGACTAGAGCCACATACTCATGAGCTGGCTCATTTTCAAGCTGGTAGGTCTCACCCACGTCAGTTTCTGGAACACGTGTGGGTTGTCACCTTGGATGACGTTTACGGTTCGAATCATCCCCATCAATTTGGAGATTCTCTCTATTCATATTGTTGCTCATGGTTCAAACACAAAATGTGGTGGTAGGGCTAAAAGATTTTTCTATTTCTCTCCCCACGGATAGTCCAACTATTGATGTCAAAAATCACACCAAGAGTAATTTTGTATTTTCTTTTAGGGAGAGTAACTTGATATCCAGCAAAAAATGAGTAAAGCTAACACCGGTGTAGTGTTGAGCCAAATTCACTCCAACACTCAAGTTAGAATCGGGTTTGAATCTAATTCAACTAGTACAAAAAAATAGTATAAGCTTGAAAACATGAATCTAATTCAACTAGTACAAAAAATAGTATAAGTTTGAAAAACATACCCCTCTTTGACTACACCTCCAAGATTATATAGGTCGTCCATTTAATAACTGAACCTAGCTTGTCCTCGACTTTCAAGCCATTACCAATCTTTAATTTGTCTGTTTCCCATATGAGTCATCATTAGCTGAATTATTACACTTTTCAGCCTTAATGTAAAATGGAAATGGGCAACTTATTAGTCTCCAAAAAATAATTATTTTGATATGTTCTTTTTATTGTAAACACATGACTCATGCATACCTAGGTCATACTAAGAATTTTTTCACAACACCTAAGTTTACTAAAAATGCTTATCACACACATGCACGCACGCACACAAAATGAAAAAGTCTACCTGGAAACGGGCTACCTTATGAAATGGGGTTGGAAAATCGCTAACCCTTCTGTTATTATCATTTTTTTTTTCTGTTATATGTATATATGTATATATTTTATTATTTTGCACGACTAAGATGCATATTTCACAATATTGCTCCTAAATGGCTAATAGCCACTTAAAAGCCTATTAGCTTGGCCTCCTAGCTCGAGCTATTTTCTAAGCTTGACTTGCTTTTCTTAGTTTGGTCTCTTAGCTCAAACAAGCTAACTAAAGTATTTTCTCAGCTCAACTACCTTTGCCCAAATTTTGGTTTTAATTAAACTGACTAGGTTTAATTTCACCCTCCACAATTACGATTGCAACAATTTTGATTACCAACAGTAAAAATTTAGTATTCAAATTTTAAAGGTAAAATTGTAACATTTTGAAATCTAGAAATTAAATTAAAACAAAAATTAAAACTTGACTAAGGCTTAGTTTGATATTGCTGTAACTTTTGAAATACTTGTTGGCAACCATGCTTCAACTGTTAAATAAAGTAAATTGGTGTTCAAAAAATTTCAGCTTAAACTTGAAAAAAAGTAGATTACAGTGTTTCATAAAATAAATATGAAACATCTTATTTTAGATATAATAACTAAAATATACTTATAAACGAGAAAATTAAAAGGATACTGTCCTTTTAGAAACTATTTAGGAAAATATTGTTGTTTTCAAACTATTTGTAAAAATATTGTTGTTTTTCTTTTTAAATAGGTCAAATTTTGAATGCTCGACCTTCCCTTTTCATTATTTTTGTACGTCAAACTTTGAACCCTCGACCTTGCCCTAATATTATTATTGAGTCTGTTTAATTATCATTCCAGAGACCTTCATCATAATTATTTGATGTGGAGAGAACGAAAGACCTTCCTCATTCCGGAGACCTTCCTCATAACACTTATAATTATTTGATGTGTTAAAAATAATTTTGTATTGGAAGAGAACGAAAGAGGGAAGAGTAAGAGAGAGAGAGATATTGAGAGAGAGCAAGATCGGAGAGCGGAGAGAGCGAGATATTGAGAGAGAGTGAGAGCAGAGAGAGCGAGAAATTGAGAGAGAGCGAGATTTTCCAGTTTTTTTCTTTTTAACTTGGGAGTTTCCAGCTTGATATGTTATTCTTTTTAACCCATTTGGAAACACACTCATTTGGATAAATATTTTAGAATTTAACTGCTATTGCTTGTAGATGAGGCCATTTCATCTTTTTGGTTCTATAAAACCTCCAATTACACATATAAAAGGAGGGGCAAGATAGGAAAAAAAGGGAGAATTCGGATAGAAATGAGGATGAGTCGGCAAGGGAGATGGCAGAGGAGTTAGTGGGAGGTGAAAACGGTTGAAGTGGTCCCAGCTGTGTTTTTAAAAGAGGGAAGAGGAAAAGAATGGAAGGCAGGTAAAAAAATAAGGAAGGAGATTTCCCGGGAAGGGGCTTTCCGGAGCTGCCTTAGTGTTTTCAGGGATTTTAGGGTTTGTTCTGTGTTTCCCAAAATTGTTTTCCATTGAAAGAGTGATTGTTGTATCAATCTTTATCCAGAAGTTAATATTGAATGAGAAGAATAGTCAAACCTTCATCTATATTTTCTGGAACTAGTTTGTTTTGGCCTTAATCGTGTGTCTATAATTTGCTTGTTGGGTTTTTATTTCACAGGGAAAAGGTAGGTGATCAAAGGGTCCTAACAACTTGGTATCTAAGCCGCAACCCTGAGGAAAACGCGCACCATGGCCCAAAAACATTTGGAAGAGATGATGGAGGCTACGGAGAAGGAAATGGGAGGGCTGAAGGAGCTCTTTGTTGGCTTGTGCAAGAAATTGGAGAAGCTAACCGAGGAGGTTAGAGAGAATAACTTGGCTCGAAAGAAAGAAGAAGTGATGCGAACTGAAGGAAGCAGTCTCAAGTCGAAAGGGAAGACAGGGGAAGCCGAATCTTCTCATATTCCCAGCGGAGGCAGCTTGGACAAAGGGAAGTATAAACGTCTGGAGATGCCAATGTTTACAGAGGAGAACCTCGAATCTTGGGTTTATCGAGCCGAGCATTACTTTGAAATCCATGAGCTAACGGACGCCGAGAAAGTGAAGGTAGTCGTCGTCAGTTTCACACCGGACGAAGTTGATTGGTTTCAATGGAGTAACAATCGTCGACCCATCACTACATAGGAAGAATTGAAAACCCGGTTATTCGATCACTACCAGAAGGTGGGAGAAGGAAGTTTGTGTGCGCGATTGTTGAAGATCAAACAAGAAGGTACCTACTCGGACTATGTCAAGAAGTTTGTAAGATACTCTGCCCCATTGCCGGAATTATCTAAAGAAGTATTAAGAGATGCTTTCTTGAATGGGTTAGAGGCAACTGTACAAGTTGAAGTCATCAGCAAAGGTTTCGGATGATTGTATGAGGGAAGTTCAATTAGTGAACGACAGAAATTTGGCTCTCAAACTTGCACTGAAAGATCTGGGGTGAAGGGCCTGAGCAACAGAGAGACCCACCAGGCAAAGAAGTAGTTGATTGAGAAGGTCCAATCCAAGGGAACTGAAGTATTGCCAATGAAACAAGTTGCCATACCTGTGAAGTCCTTCCTGGCCAAGAAGGATGCACCGGTCAAGTGCTTGTCTGATGCCGAATTTAGAGATAGACTCGATAAGGGCCTCTGTTTCAGATGTAATGAGAAGTATTCTCCCGGGCATAAGTGTAAGTTTCGTGAGAATCGCCAGCTAATGCTATTCATCACTAATGAAGAGGACAAAACAGGGGAGGAGATAGGTGAGGCAGAAGAAGAAAAACTAGAGCTTAATAAGGTAGAGTTGAGGAGAAAGTAGAGTTAGCTCTAAATTCATTACTAGGGCTCTCCACGAAAGGGACCATGAAGCTGAAAGGGGAAATTAAGGGAAGGGAAGTACTAGTCCTTATTGATTCAGGGGCAACACACAATTTTATCCACCAAGATACGGTCAGGGAGCTGCGCATTCCAACAGAGAAGCACACCAGGTTTGAGGTGGTTACCGGAAATGGTAGTGAAATAGAAGGGAAGGGGATTTGCAGGGGAGTGGAACTCGATTTACCTGAGCTGAAGGTGAAGGCTGACTTCTTAGCAATCGAATTAGGCCGAATGAATGTGGTGTTAGGCATGCCATGGCTATGTTTGACAGGGTTTATGGGAATCCATTGGCCAACTTTAACCATGAATTTTTGGGCTGAGGGCTCTCGCATCATGTTGCAAGGAGATCCATCTCTAACCAAGGCAGAAGTGACTTACAAAATGTTAAGTAAGCAGTTGGAAGATGATGATATGGGATTTCTAGTCGACTTTCAGCAACTTGAAATTGAGCAAGAGACAAAAGACAGTAGGCAAGAGGAAGGAGAAATGAATTCAAACTTACCACTGATGATTCGAGTGCTTCTGGAACAAAATCAGAACATCTTTGAGTTGCCATCTACCCTGCCTCCTCAGAGATCAATAGACCACCACATTATATCAAAGAAGGGACTAACCCCATTAATGTAAGGCCATACAAGTACGACTATGCGCAAAAAGAAGAAATAGAGAGGCTGGTTCAAGAGATGTTGCAAGCAGGATTTATTCGACCTAGCAGAAGTCCATACTCGAGCCCGGTGCTTTTAGTCAAAAATAAGGATGAGGGATGGCGATTCCATGTAGATTATAGAAAGCTAAACCAAGCCATGGTAGCGGATAAGTTCAATATACCAGTGATAGAGGAACTACTGGATGAACTACATGGAGCCACTATTTTCTCCAAGCTAGACCTCAAATCAGGCTATCACCAAATCAGAATGAGAGAGGGAGACATCGAGAAAACGGCCTTTTGGACATATGAAGGGCATTATGAGTTTCTTGTCATGCCTTCCGGTATCAAAAATGCACCAGCCATCTTCCAGTCGTTGATGAACCAGGTTTTTAGACTGTTTTTACATCGTTTTGTCCTTATTTTCTTTGATGACATTCTAGTTTACAGCCCCGATGTTTCCACACATGAATCACATTTGGGGATAGTGTTCAGCATCCTTAGAGAACATTATGCTAACTAGAAGAAATGTGTTTTTTGTCAAGAAAGGATTCAGTACTTGGGTCATCTAATCTCTTCCAGCGGGGTAGAAGCAGATGGAGATAGAATCGAGGCCATGGTCAACTGGCCACAACCGAAGAACATCACTGAATTGAGGGGGTTCTTAGGTCTAACAGGGACTACCAGCTGTTTGTGAAGGGCTATAGTAGCCAAGCTGCTCCTCTTACCAAGTTACTCCAAAATAATGGCTTTAGATGGGATGAGGAAGCCACCAAAGCTTTTGAAGATCTCAAGAGGCAAATGATTTCATGTCCTGTTTTGGCCCTACCAAATTTCAGCAAACTGTTTATCATAGAAACTGATGCATCCGGAGTTGGATTAGGGGTTGTGCTCACCTAGGGAGACCACCGATAGCATACTTTAGTCAAAAGCTGTCCTCAAGGGCACAAGCCAAGTCTGTGTACGAAAGAGAGCTGATGGTCGTAGTCTTGGCAGTCCAAAAATGGAGGCATTACCTACTTGGAGGGAAGTTTACAGTCATCTCTGATCAGAAAGCCTTGAAATTCCTCATTGAACAAAGAGAGGTCCAACCGCAGTTTCAAAGGTGGCTAACTAAGCTGCTAGGCTACAATTTTGAGATCCTCTATTAACCGGGACTGTCCAATAAAGCAGCAGATGCTCTATCTAGAGTTCAAGAGGCTCTGAAATTACAAAGTTTAGTATCCTCAGCAGTAATGGACCTAGACGTGATCTTGAGGGAAGTAGAAGAGGATGAAGAACTCCAAAGAATTATAACCACCCTGAAGAAGGATCCGGAAGGGAAACCACCATACCAGTGGAGGAACCAAAGGCTATTGTACAAGGGGAGGTTAGTAATTCCACGAAACTCATCTCTAATTCCTTCATTGCTGCACACCTTTCATGACTCAGTATTGGGGGGCCATTCGGGTTTTCTAAGAACATACAAGAGGATGAACGAGGAGCTTCATTGGACAGGGATAAAGTCTGATATCCAAAAGTATATAGAAGGATGTGAGGTTTGCCAACGAAACAAGACTGAATCACTATCTCTGGCAGGGTTGCTACATCCGTTACCAATTCCTGAGTTGTCATTGGAAGAATGGACTATGGATTTCATTGAGGGGCTGCCAAAGAGTGGGGGGTTCAATTCGATCCTTGTAGTGATTGACCGGCTCAGCAAGTATGGACACTTTATGGCTTTGGGGCACCCGTTTACTGCAAAGTAATTAGCTGATCGGTGATGGAATACGAGACATACGCAGCGGAATTAGGATCTAATTACACTCTAATTGCTCTTAATCAAAAGGAAATTTAGCATGCAATTGAAGGAAAAACAGTAAATATAATGATAATATGCTACCTTTGAAGCTCCCGAACAACGCTTTTCCTTGTCGAATCTCGACCCGAACAGGAACGGACCACCACTAGAGTTGACCTACTATCCTCTGGACTCAGAACCGGGTTGTGGGACCTGGTGGGTGAAGAGAACCGAGAGAGAGAAAAGAGATGGAAAATAAGAAGATGGAATTTTGATGTTCTAGGGTTATCAATTTTCTTCAAGACAAAATAGTCTTTTTTCAGCCCAAATTAGAAAAAAAAAATTTGCAAAAAATGGGCAAAAGTCTTTTAACTAAATTGAAGAGCCCAATTTATAGAAGAAAGCCATGCAACAATTGCATGAACTAAATCCATGAAAATCCAACACCTATAATCCACTATCTTAGTGGGCTTAATGTCTCCACTATAAGCCAACATCTAGCCTACTGTTTTATTAGTGGAATTATCCAACAAAAGTTTGGATTTTCCCACTAACTATAGTCAAAGGGTAAAATAGTCATTTGGTCAAAGTTTGACTTTGACCAAAAAGTCAACATTTTGACTTTTAATTATTTTTTTCATGTTGACTAATTTTGACCTCCCAAGCATGAATCCGCATTCATTTTCTCGAAATTCAAATCACATTTGGATATAAGGTCGGTCAAAGTTTGACTTTTCAAAGTCAAAAGTCAACTCTTTGACTTTTTACAACTTTGACCATTTCCATTATTTTCGAGCTTTCGAATATGAACATATTCATATTCTTGAAAGCTATATCTCTAAACTGAAAAAACCCAACCATTATATCACATATACTTGTCGGTTTCTCTCTCTCTACCTAATTCGAACAATTCGAATTATTATATCATATTGTTCTAAGTTTATTCCATATGAGCTAGTAGGGGGAACCTAATGGACCTATAGATCATAGGCTCCAACGATCCGAGATTAGCTAGCTAAACTCTTTAGACGGAGCTAATCAACATTTGTTAACTAATGGGTCATTCCACTAAAGTCCCGTAGTTGCACTCCCTTCACTATAGATATATTTGTGTCCATTTGATATAACCATGATTAGTAAGTTAATCTTTCACAGGTTGTTCGTAATCTTGGCTGGGTCATAAAAACCGTTTTACCCCCAAGACTACATCTTGTTCCTTAAGTTCCACTGATCCTCTAATGAACAGTTTGTTTAAGGTCCAACCTATAAACTGAATCCCTCTCGGGCCAAGGAGGGTGGGGCCCCCTTGTTCAAGACCTGGATTCAGTACTAAACGGAATAACCTATCTACTATCCCTATAACGGGTAGAAGTGAATTCCATCTTGCACCCTATGTTTCCAGTTATCCACCCGATCTTACCCCTGAAATGGGAGGCTTATTGGGCCAACAATATTGAGTTGCCCTCATCTATGTAGATTTAAGGATAATTTCGAGTGAACAGGAGTACATAGTTAGCTTAGGATTAAGATTAAGTTACTTAGGTCATCAATTAACGAAATAGTCAGTTTTATACATAAAATGGCATTTCGAACGTAAAAAGTGACTATTTCATGGTTCAGTCTTATGTAAACTCTTTACATAGGATGCCCCCACTCATATATTTCTATATGAACGATTCAGGATCACATCCTTTGTACTAACTACAAAGTGGGCCGCATCCATAGTGTCTCTAGAATAAGGCGCCCAACCTTATTCATATACTATAGACCATTTTGGCTATATATTTGAACTTGATCCACCTTTATGTCACTACATAAAGTTCAAACTACATTAAATAGCCTCAGGACCTTAGTTTATTGGATTCAAGATTACAATTTCAATAACAACTTTATCGAAAAACAAAACAGAATATGTTTATTAATTTACAAACTATGAGTTTTAGGACATAAAATCCAACAATCGGTTCATTCAACAAGTGGTTAAGCTTCATAGAGTTCTTAAGTCTATCACAACCGATAGGGACAAAATTTTTCTAAGCAATTTCTGGAGGGAAATGTTCACATCATTGGGAACAAAACTGAGGAGGAGCACAACATTTCACCCTCAAACCGACGGGCAGATCGAGAGAGTTAATCGTTGTCTGGAGACTTATTTGAGGTGTTTTTGTAACGAACAGCCCACCCGCTAGATCAAATGGTTGGCATGGGCCGAGCTATGGTATAATACCACTTTCCATCAATCAATTAGAACTACTCCTTTCCAAGCAGTGTTTGGCTGCCCCCTCCCCCCCTCCTATAGTACACTACAGAGATCGGAAGTCCTCTAATAACAGTGTTGAACAGCAGCTAAAAGACAGAGACCTGGCTTTGAATGCCCTCAAGGAACACCTAGCGATTGCTCAGAACTGTATGAAGAAACAAGCAGATTCACATCGTCGAGAATTAGAGTTTGAGGTGGGAGATGAGGTATTTCTCAAACTACGACCCTATAGGCAACGAACTCTAGCTAAAATAAGAAGTGAAAAGTTGCCCCCTAAATTTTATGGGCCATATACGATATCTGAGAGGATTGGGGAAGTAGTCTATCGTTTGAATTTACCAGCTGAGGCCGCCATTCACAATGTATTTCATGTCTCTCAACTAAAAAAGAAGCTAGGCCAAACCCAGCAAGTTCAACACATTCCCCCTATGCTGACAGAAGAATTTGAACTCCAAGTCAATCCAGAACTAGTATTGGGAGTAAGGTGGAATAGTGAGACAGATGTGCAAGAGTGGCTAGTTAAATGGAAAGGTCTACCCGAAAGTAAGGCAACATGGGAGTCTGCCCCTACACTGAGACAGCAATTTCCAACTTTCCACCTTGAGGACAAGGTGTGTTTCGAGAGGGAAGGAATTGTAAAACCCCTAATTATTTACACATATAAAAGGAGGGGCAAGATAGGGAAAAAAGGGGGGGAGAATTCGGTTAGAAATGTGAATGAATCAGCAAGGGAGATGGCAGAGGAGTTAGTGGGAGGTGAAAAAGGTTGAAGTGGGCCCAACTGTGTTTTTAAAGGAGGGAAGAGGAAAAGAATGGAAGACAGGTAAAAAAAATAAGGAAGGAGATTTCCTGGGAAAGGGCTTTCCGGAGCTACCTTAGTGTTTTCAGGGATTTTGGGGTTTGTTCTATGTTTCCCGAAATTGTTTTCCATTGAAAGAGTGATTGTTGTATTGATCTTTATCCAGAAGTTAATATTGAATGAGAAGAATAGTCAAACCTTCATCTATATTTTCTGGAAGTAGTTTGTTTTGGCCTTAATCGTGTGTCTATAATTTGCTTGCTGAGTTTCTATTTCACAGGGAAAAGGTAGGTGATCAAAGGGTCCTAACAGGTTCATCTTATTCTTATGCTTTTTGATTATTGCTTGACATCATAAAGATTTTATTATTATTTATAATTTTTTTAAAAAAAAACTCCATCAAAATCTTGACCTCGCTACTATGATTAAAATTTATGTTCTTTATATCAATAATATAGTCTTATTTATAGACTTGCATGTGAAGGTTTTGAGTGTTGATTTGATTTATTATGTCCCTAAATTATTATCTAAAATATGTAAATTTGAATATTGAAGTTTTTTTTAACCTAACTTTTTCGATTTAGACTATCTAATGTTACTATTTATGTCAGTGACATTTAAAAGCTTCTATATCAAAATAATTACTATTCATAATATATAAAAAGAATAAATTAAAAAAATAATATCTCATTAAAAAAATTAAAATTAAATATCTCATTTATATAAAAATAATAACAAAAATCAATGTGTCCCACAAGGCAGATGTCGTCGATTTCAAGCTGATTGTCATCGTCGACTTTGAACTTGAGGTTACTCGGGTTCTTTTTTATGTTATTCTGGTACCTCTGTAGGCACTTCATAATATAAATATTCATTATGCTCTCTACGACCCCGACCATGTCCATGCACGTATGAAGACGAAGGACCAGCCTCTGAGTCATAATGTCCTGAACCAAATGCTGGCATCATCGAACTAGCATAATCAGTTTGACTCTGCTTCTGCATCATAGAGGGCAACTCTTCCACATTATGTGTAACCTCATTAAACTCATCCTCTTCCCGAACAGGTCCTCTACGTCTAGGAGCTGGTGGAGGAACAATAGGTATATCGTACATATAATGAATTTCCTCCATATAGCTTTGGATGTCACTACATATAGCAAGAACCTGGTTCGGATCATTCGCAACCTCACAGAGTCTACGATTGTTCGATCTCTGTGAATTATAAAACAATTAGATAATATTTAAAATAAATACAAGGCGATGGGACATCCTGCTGAAAACCAAATTGTCTCATCACCCTGTCAGGAAGATGCCACTCACCAATGTGAAAACATATCAGAGGACTCATCGTCCGCCATATGTTTTGACCATTCGTACAAAAATTAGGCAAAGTATGCATAATAATTTTGTACGGCTCCCAAATAACCTGAAACACAAAATATATTTCAATTAGAGAATATTAAAGACAAATACAATAAAAATGTGTATAAAATAATCAATTAGGTTCAGTGTAATGTACTTGTTCAGGTTGAAGTATATCAAACATGTATCTATACTAGCTTACTACATGTGTGGCTATCCTAGTCACACAAAATTTGTCTCTCCACCTAAATTTTTAAATTGATAATTTAGAATTTAAATTAACTAGACCAATGATATAAAAATTAAATTGAATTAAAACAACATACCGAGAACCGTAGGCTCGTCCAACTAATTGAGTGCCATTAACATGTTGTAGTTGTGGAGCCATTGTTGGAAATCGCTCCCAAGCCCATAGTTGTAAAAGTATGAGAGGCCCAAATGTCTCTTGAACCTCAGGTCTTGTTGTTTTGCATAGTTGTCTATACAACCATACCAAGCATGCTCCACCCCACGAATACCACCCCGCACCATGGATGTTAGCTAACAGTGGCAGGAACATCAAGTGAACAAAATGACTTGATTTATCTGAAAACAACTTCCACCCATCATTTGTAGTATATATGCTCGCGCATATCTTATGACGGTTTCCTTGTCTGCATCATCTGTGAGCTCACGAAATTGTGTTCCTAACCATATTAAACTTAATCTCGATTCTTTAATCTTGTCGGCAGGTGGGGTCGCACCGAGGTACAGTTGACAAACTTCTAACCAGTCATCGTATCATCACTCCGGTTATCGGCTCACCGTCAACAGGTAACCCCAACAACACTTTTATGTCTTGTAGAGTGATAGTGCACTCTCCAACAGACATATGGAATGTATGCGTCTCGGGCCTGCATCTCTCGACCAAGGCTGTGATCAGATGCCAGTCCAACTGAATAAATCCTAATATGACAGCCCCATAGAATCCAGATGTGCGCAATAGCGGTAATATTTGAGGGTGGAGCGGGATAGTGCGTTAGAGAACTGCCTTTCGACGCCTGCAAGATATTTCTCCAGTAGTACAATTTCGCCATATAACAGATGATCGATGAATGGACTGGTCATACAAAACATCGAGATCAATAGGTCCGGGATTTAAAGCCATGATCTGAAAAAAAAATTTATTTCTCAATTAAGAAAATGTACAACTTAATTAGAAGAATAATGTACAAGTTGATTAAAAGAATAATGTACAAGTTGATTAAAAGAATAATGTACAAGTTAATTAAAAGAACAATCTATAAGTTAATTAAAAGAATAACGTACAACTTAATTAAAAGAATAATGTACAAATTAATTAAAAGAATAATGTACAACTTAATTAAAAGAATAATGTACAACTTAATTATTAATGCACAAGTTAATTAAAAGAATAATGTATAACTTAATTAAAAGAAAAGAATAATGTACAAGTTAATTAAAATAATAATGTACAAGTTAATTAAAAGAAATACAACTTTATAATAAAAAAAATTGAATATACAATAAATTTATTTACTTTCCATAGATAGAGCGAGATTGTAATCATTACTTTCCATATATACATGACCAATGAGAAAAAAAGCTAGTAATAATTAATGGAAAAATAACAACAATAACAGAGAGAGCGAGATATTGAGAGAGAGCGAGAGTGAGAGAGCGAGATCTTAGGAGAGAGCGAGAATGTTGGAGAAAGCGAGAGTGAGAGAGCGAGATTGTAGGAGAGAGCGTACTATTGGATCTCTCCTACAATCTCTCACTCTTGCTCTTTCCAACATTCTCGCTCTGAATCTCGCTCTCTCCTAAAATCTCACTTTGAATCGCTATCTCTTAAAATCTCGCTCTCTCCTACTATCTCGCTTTGAAACTCGTTCTCTCATTAATCTGCTTCAGCCCACTTATGTTCCTTGAAGTTTCGACATGTGTGTGTCGAAACTTCAACCTTCGACAACCTAAGCGAGATTCTTTCCCTTGTCGAGGGTTGAAGTTTTGGCCTATGTATTGTTTCCTAGTTTTTCTTTGTTTGTCGAGTTCTCAACGTTCGACCTCCACATTAGTCGAGTTCTCAACGTTCGACCACTAGCCTCGAACTCCCAAAACAACAATATTTCTCTAATAAGTTTCAAAACAATAATATTTCTCTAATAAGATTTGAAAACAACAACATTAATATTAAAGGTCCGGGTATATTGTCCTTTTAGAAACTATTTAGGAAAATGTTGTTTTCAAACTATTTGTTTTTTTAAAAAAAAAATAAGTCAGTTCGACCTAGATAGGTCGAATTTTGAACGCTCGACCTTCTCCTTTCGTTTTTCTGTACGTCGAACTAAGAACTCTCGACCCTGCCCTAACATTATTATTGAGTCTGTTTAATTATCATTTCGGAGACCTTCATCATAAGTATTTGATGTGGAGAGAACGAAATACCTTCCTCATTCCGGAGACCTTCCTCATAACACTCATAATTATTTGATGTGTTAAAAATAATTTTGTATTGGAAGAGAACGAAAGAGGGAAGAGTAAAAGAGAGAGCGAGATATGAGAGAGTGCGAGATTAGAGAGAGCAAGATATTGAGAGAGAGCGAGAGCGGAGAGAGAGAGATATTGAGAGAGCGAGAGCGGAGAGAGCGAGATATTGAGAGAGAGCGAGAGTTTCCAGTTTTTTTCTTTTTAACTTGGGAGTTTCCAACTTGATATGTTATTCTTTCTAACCCATTCATTGGTGCATATCTGGCACGAAGCTTCTGTTACAACCCTTTGTGCCCCTAGCTTATTCCCCTGCAATCGAAAGAGCTCAACAATCCAAAATAAAAGGGAAATCAAGTAGAAAAAGAGAATTTAGAAGAACTTAAGAAGAAACAACAACTCTTCTCATTAATATGGTTTCAACAGTCAAATTCAATACACTGCACAAAACTTTCAAAGACAATAATTCTCCCAAACAGTCTTATTTATAGCTTTATCCTATGGACCATTATGTATTGATGTGTTAAAAATAATTTTGTATTGGGAGAGAACGAAAGAGGGAAGAGTAAGAGAGAGAGCGAGATCTGAGAGAGCGAGATTTTGAGAGAGAGCGAGATTTGAGAGAGAGCGAGAGTTTCCAGTTTTTTCTTTTTAACTTGTTTCCAGCTTGATATGTTATTCTTTCTAACCCATTCATTGGTGCATATCTGGCACGAAGCTTCTTAACTTGGGAGTTTCCAGTTTTTTCCTTTTTTGGTCTGATTTTTTTTGGAATTTTTATGAAGGGTAGTTTTTTCATCTCAAGTGATTTGATGTGGAGAGAACGAAAGAGGGAAGAGTAAGAGAGAGAGCGAGATTTTGAGAGAGAGCGATCTTGAGAGCGAGAGCGAGATGTTGAGCAACGAGATATCCGTACAAGTTTCCCTTTTTTTTTCTTTATTTAATTATTCCCTGCTACCTTCTTCTTTCTTTCTTCCTTTCTTTCTTTCTTTTTTTAATTTTCCATTTTATAAAAACAATTTCTAGAAATATTTTATTATTATTTATAATTTTTTTTTTTTTTTAAAAAAAAAATAAACTCCATCAAAACCTTGGTACCAAATGTACAAAAGGAATCCAAGATCATTATTATAAAATCTTTTAAACTATTGACTTCACTACTGTGATTAAAATTTTTGTTCTTGATATCAATAATACAGTCTTATTTATAGACTTGCATGTGAAGGTTTTGAGTGTTGATTTGATTTATTATGTCCCCAAATTATTATCTAAAATATGTAAATTTGAATATTGAAGTTTTTTTTACCTAACTTTTTAGATTTAAGACTATCTGATGTTATTATTTATGTCAGTGACATTTAAAAGCTTCTATATCAAAATAATTACTATTCATAATATATAAAAATAATAAATTAAAAAAAATAATATTTCATAAAAATAAAAAAATGTAAATTAAATATCTCACTTATATAAAAATAATTACAAAAATCAATGTGTCCCACAAGGCGGACGTCGTCGATTTCGAGCTAGTTGTCATCGTCGACTTCGAACTTGAGGTTGCTCGGTTCTTCTTGATGTTTCTCTGGTACCTCTGCAGACGCTTCATAATATAAATATTCATTATGCTTTTCACGACTCCGACCATGTCCATGCACGTATGAAGACGAAGGACCAACCTCTGAGTCATAATGTCTTGAACCAAATGTTGGCATCATCATCATTGGACTAACATAATCAGTTTGACTCTATGTCTGCATCATAGGGGGCAACTCTTCCACATTATGTACAACCTCATCAAACTCATCATCTTCCCTAACAGGTCCTCTACGTCTAGGAGTTGGTGGAGGAACAATAGGTATATCGTACATATAATGAATTTCCTCCATATAGCAGGAACCTGGTTAGGATCATTCGCAACCTCACGAAGTCTACGGTTGTTCGATCTCTGTGAATTATAAAACAATTAGACAATATTTAAAATAAATTTAAATTAAAAAGAATTAGATAATATTCATTTACCATACCCACAGCTGCTCCCAGACGAGTGACGTAGCGCCTTGTGATATTATTATACCAATGAATATATTCTGGAGTGATATCTGTGTCAAATTGTTCAAGAGAAACCCCCACTGCAATAAACCTTGCACGATAGTGCCATCGCACTACTAAATGTGCAACTTTTTTTGACCAATCTCCAGTCCTTAGGTCAATATCATGCAGTACGGGTTCAGTATTACAAGGCGATGGGACATCCTGCTGAAAACCGAATTGTCTCATCACCCTGTCAGGAAGATGCCACTCACCAATGTGAAAACATATGAGAAGACCGTAGGCTCGTCCAACTAACTGAGCGTCATTAACATGTTGTAGCTGTGGAACCATTGTTGGAAATCGCTCCAAAGCCCATAGTTGCAAAAGTATGAGAGGCCCAACTATCTCTTGAATCTCAGGTCTTGTTGCTTTGCATAGTTGTCTATACAACCATGCCAAGCATGCTCCACCCCACAAATACTGTCCCTCATCATGGAGGTTAGCTAACAGTGGCAGGAACATCAAGTGAACAAAATGGCTTGATTTATCTGAAAACAGACTTCCACCCATCATTTGTAGTATATATGCTCGTGCATATCTTATGACAGTTTCCTCGTCTGCATCATCTGTGAGCTCACAAAATTGTGTTCCTAACCATATTAAACTTAATCTCGATCCTTTAATCTTGTCGACAGGTGGGGTCACACCGAGGTACAGTTGACAAACTTCTAACCAGTCATCATACATCACTCCGGTGATCGGCTCACCGTCAACAGGTAACCCCAACAACACTTCTATGTCTTGTAGAGTGATAGTGCATTCTCCAACAAAACATATGGAATGTATGTATCTCGGGCCTCCATCTCTCGACCAAGGCTGTGATCAGATGCCAGTCCAACTGAATAAATCCTAATCTGGCAACCCCATAAAATCCAGATGTGTGCAGTTGCGGTAGTATTCGAGGGTGGAGCGGGATAGTGCGCTGGAGAATTGCCTCTCGACGCCTGCAAGATATTTCTCCAGTAGTACGATCTCGCCATACAACAGATGATCGACGAATGGACTGGTCGTACAAAACATTGGATCAACAGGTCCTGGGTTTAAAGCCATGATCTGAAAAAAAAAAAAAAATTATTTCTCAATTAAAAAAATAATGTACAAGTTAATTAAAAGAATATTTATTTCTCAATTAAAAAAAAATATATTTCTCAATCAAATAATGTACAAGTTAATTAAAAGAATAATGTACAAGTTAATTAAAAGAATAATGTACAACTTAATTAAAACAATAATGTACAAGATAATTAAAAGAATAATGTACAACTTAATTAAAACAATAATGTACAATTTAGTGATCATTAATGAAAAAATAACAATAACAGAGAGAGCGAGATGTTCAGCGAGATTGTAGGAGAGAGCGAGATGTTCAGAGAGAGCGAGATGTTTAGCGAGATTGTAGGAGAGAGCGAGATTATAAGCGAGATTCTAGGAGAGAGCGAGATTGTACAAGGAAATCTGTTCGAGATCAATCTCTCAATCTCGCTCTCTCCTACAATCTTTACTTTTTAAAGTGGTATTTATTAAATTCGGTTAAAAGTGAGACTTAAACCAAAATTAATATCCAAATGCATATTGAAAGAGAAAATCTTAAAAGATGAATAAGATTTTAAATAATTTTTTCTAAGCTAACTGTTCTTACAATTCACTTTTTTGTGGTCAAGAATGATAATATTGGCATTATAATCAACATGAAAATTAAATCAAACTTTGATCTCGAACAAGCCATGCGATTTTCTTGTACAATCTCGCTCTCTCCTACAATCTCTGAGAATGGAAGCTCCAATGGAAGTAATATACAAACCCATCTCTGAGAATCAATCTTTCGCCATTTTATTCGATCAATGAATTTATCTCAGTCGTTGCCTACTGAGAGAATTTATCACTATTTTCTCCGAATTTTTGTTATTTTGTTTGTATGTAAATCATGTTAGATGAAAGTCCATTCTTGAGCGTGAAAACTTGCATAACTAAACCTTTGTTTTTAGTTTAATTATATAAAAGACGAAAGTTTGAACATTTTACCTTACAGATATGTAACATCTTGAGTTAATTCAAAGTTAACACTAATTACTAACATAGCATCCATTAATGATAGTTCTCATGGTTAAATTAATTAAAACCTTTTAACAACGTATGTATGAGAAATGTTGAGGAGATGGGATGATTGCATAGGATTAATTAGACTAAGCTTATCCTGATTGTGTAAAGAGCATTAGTCATGGCCGCTCTCTCTCTCAATCTCGCTCTCTCTTACAATCTCGCTATCTCAATCTCGCTCTCTCTCACAATCTCGCTCTCTCAATCTCGCTTTCAATCATATCGACATTTTCTATTCTATCAATTTAAGGAAAAGTTGGTGCAAGGAGTATTGTGCGAAGGCAATCTCGCTCTCTCAATCTCGCTTTCAATCATATCGACATTTTCTATTCTATCAATTTAAGGAAAAGTTGGTGCAAGGAGTATTGTGCGAAGGCAATCTCGCTCTCTCTTACAATCTCGCTCTCTCAATCTCGCTCTCTCAATCTCGCTTTCAATCATATCGACATTTTCTATTCTATCAATTTAAGGAAAAGTTGGTGCAAGGAGTATTGTGCGAAGGCAATCTCGCTCTCTCTTACAATCTCGCTCTCTCAATAACAACGTATGTATGAGAAATGTTGAGGAGATGGGATGATTGCATAGGATTAATTAGACTAAGCTTAGCATTAGCCATGGCCGCTCTCTCTCAATCTCGCTCTCTCTTACAATCTCGCTCTCTCTCACAATCTCGCTCTCTCACACAATCTCGCTCTCTAAATCTCGCTCTCTCTCACAATCTCGCTCTCTCTCACAATCTCGCTCTCTCAATCTCGCTCTCTCTCACAATCTCGCTCTCTCAATCTCGCTCTCTCTTACAATCTCGCTTTCAATCATATCGACATTTTCTATTCTATCAATTTAAGGAAAAGTTGGTGCAAGGAGTATTGTGCGAAGGTAAATGAAAAATAAATAAATAAATAAGTGAAAAGGAAAATTGAAAGATTATGATAGGATAGAAAGAAAAGAGGGAAAGGAATGCGTAATTGGAATGGGAAAGGGGAATTGCAATTTCAAGTTGGATAAAAGGATTGAAAAAGAGATGCGTAGCTTCGAACTAACCGAGAGGGTCAGATCAGACTTCAGAGAGAGACACGGAGAGGTTCTCCTCACTCCTCAACCATGCCCGTCTTTAAGACTCCCTTCAATGGCTACTCCGTCAAGTTCAGCCCCTTCTACGAGGCTCGCATCGCCGTCGCCACCGCCCAAAATTTCGGAATCCTTGGCAATGGTCGCCTTCACGTCCTCGATCTCAATCCCGCCGGTCCCATATCTGAGCACATCGCCTTCGACACCGCCGATGGAGTCTACGACGTCTCTTGGTCCGAGTCTCACGACTCCCTTCTCGTCGCCGCCATCGCCGATGGCTCTGTCAAGCTTTACGACCTCGCTCTTCCCCCCACATCTAATCCCATTCGTTCCTTCCACGAACATACTCGCGAGGTTCACTCTGCTGACTACAATCCCGTTCGTCGCGACTCCTTTTTGACTTCCTCCTGGGACGATACCACCAAGCTCTGGACCCTAGACCGCCCCACCAGTGTCAGAACATTCAAAGAGCACGCCTATTGCGTCTATTCCTCCGTCTGGAACCCTCGTCACGGCGATGTCTTCGCTTCCGCCTCTGGCGATTGCACCGTTCGCATTTGGGATGTGCGAGAACCAGGCTCCACCATGATAATTCCAGCTCATGATTTCGAAGTTCTATCTTGCGATTGGAATAAGTACGATGATTGTTGTATTGCTACGGCTTCGGTCGATAAATCGATTAGGGTATGGGATGTTAGGAGCTACAGGACCCCGGTTTCTGTATTGAATGGCCATGGATATGCAGTTAGGAAAGTGAAATTCTCCCCGCATCGACAGGGTTTGTTAGCCTCCTGCTCCTACGATATGAGTGTCTGTTTGTGGGATTACATGCTGGAGGATGCTCTTGTTGGGAGATATGATCATCACACTGAATTCGCCGTAGGAATCGATATGAGCGTGCTTGTCGAGGGCCTGCTTGCCAGCACTGGATGGGATGAGCTTGTTTATGTATGGCAGCATGGGACGGATCCAAGAGCCCCTTAAGAAAAGGAAATATTTTGCTACTTCCTATAAATTTAAGAATTTTTCATGTTACAGTTCATAGGTTTTAAGTTAATAAGCCATTTTAGTGTTACGAAAAATGAGAATGTGTTACTTGTTGGCAGAATATATGTTAGTTCAAGATTGAACTGAGTGTGTTATTATAGTCATTTACTTTGTTCAAGATTGAATAAAAACTTGCGAACTATAGATTATTAAGCGAATGTTACATTTTTCACGAGCTTCCTCTTTTATGACCATCTTAGGTGCTTCTATAGAGTCGTATTTGTTTTATCTGTTCTGTGACTTCCATTTTTCTAAGATTAATAATTTTTTTACATGGTCTGTCATTTATATTTTTCTTTCTTTAAATATTCCAGCTTTCTTTGTCCATCGTTATCTTTCGGAACATTATGCAGCTTATGCATTCTTTTTTCTGATTTCCCGTTGAAAAACTTGAGATGATTTTCCTGGAATGAATGTTCACCCCTTGCTCATGCTTCACAAGGAATTTTTTTTCCATATTTTGCTTTTGACATTATGGTTGGATATATTGACTGTAATCATGATCTTACTGTGTTCTATAGGTTGTACTATTGTGTTCTTGAGTTGTAAGGATATATCTAGGATGCTAGGCTTGTGTGAACATGAAGTAAACAACCTATATAGATGCCAACTTGAAATTTGCGGGTATGAATTATTCAGTGCATCATTTCAGCACGAGGAGGGATCAAAACTAGAAAACTAGATTAGGACCTTGGCAGAAGTCGGGCTATTCTAAACAAAATTGGCTATTCGCTGGTTAATGATCCTAAAATTACCATTGTCTACTGGTGTTTAGACTTGGAGTGAGTTTATGATGACTCTTGAGACAAGTATTTTCATAGTAAATACTCTTTCTTTAAGAGCGTTTTAAGAGAACCGAATGCTGTGCTTCCTTTAAAAGCACATTTTAAGAATTTCTTGATATCACTGTTGATCAAGTAAATAGTTAATACCATGAAAATTTTGGAAAGTGCTTTGAATTCGTCAGAAGCATTTTGTCCCAACCCCACCTTTACTCGTCTTGTGGTCTATTTATAATCAATAAGAACTCTGTGTAGACTTTTCTTAAGTCATTTTTTAACCTTTCAGCCATGTATTATAGTGTGTGACGAGACATGAAACCATTCCATTAAAACTCAGCTTGTTTGTGGGGCAGATAATGCAGGTTGCATTATAGTTAGTTTGGTAGAATGTGTTAATTTTCTTTTCAAAAAAAAAAAAAAAAAAAAAAAAAAAAACTTTCAGCCATGTATTCGATCTCCTTTTAAGTAATTGTGTACTAGTTTTAGATACGGATGAAGACGGTAATTTGAAACCGCATCACCTTAAGTTGGGTTGGAATAATTGTTCTGCTGCATAAACCGGAATGAGAAGTCATACAGTATTATTGATGCCTTTACCTACCTACTCTAATGTATCTGCGTGTTGTATAGTTGTGATTATTAGATAAGTCCACGCTTGGCAAGTTGGTATTTTCCAATGCATGCATACAAGACTTGCGATCTATAGATGCACGGTGTAGAAAAGCCTGCAACTGCATTGTGTATTCGGATCCAGAATGGTACTCATCTTGATTCTTAGACAGTGTCTGGACCATTTGAATCTACACTGTACTCATGCAGTCACACACTTGCACATAAGGATGACTTTCATCTTTAGATCAAATCATCCTACCGAAACATTTATCTTTATAATATAACTTGAGGAATTTAATGCGTTTTAACACTAATTCCATTCACTTTTGTTTAACAAGTCTTTGGGATGAAAATTTGAATCTATATAATACTGTTTTCTTTAAGTGAGTATGTATAATTTGGGGGAATACTTTTGTTTGTAAGCACTTAGAAAGTCAATCCAAACAAGTTCTTAGTTTGATTCTGAAATAGTTTGTCGTTCCTTCATGCAGTAATATTATATTGTATTATAAAAATGTTTGAGACCAAATACTATTGTCAATGCGCCTTCACCTAAAGTTTTTCATTCACTGGTAGTGATTTGTCTAAGAAAAGAAGGCAATTTGACCATAATTGGACTTCAAGTTTCCAAATTTGTAGTCAAATTTATAGTTAGTATATAGAGAAAAGTAGATTATCATTTCAATTATTTTTTATATTCATATTTAATTTATAATTTATCATATAATATAATTTTTTGAAAATATATGGTCTGAATATTGTTTGATCTAAATTTTCGGAAAAATTAAAATAATATTGTCCTTTTAGAAACTATTTAGGAAAATATCGTTGTTTTCAAACTATTTGTAAAAATATTGTTGTTTTTTTTTTTTTTTTTTAAATAGGTCGAAATTTGAACGCTCGACCTTTCCCTTTCGTTATTTTTGTACGTCGAAATTTGAACCCTCGACCTAACATTATTATTTGAATATCATTCCGGAGACCTTCATCACAAAACTTCCTATGTTCATTGATTTCATTATCAACTGTTCTTTAGGAGAAGTTGAGATCTACGGTACCTGTTCATTGATTTAATTAACAACTGTTCTTTCCTAACATTATTATTTTTAGTAATCCAAGACATCTTCATATGGCAGCTCAATATCGTCACTTATAATAACAGGAACACAATGACTTGCAATAGAATCAAAAAGTCGATTAGACGATGGAGAGAAAGAAAGACCTTCATCATAACACTCATAAATAATTATTTGATGTGTTAAAAATAATTTTGTACTGGGAGAGAACGAAAGAGGGAAGAGTAAGAGAGGGAGCGAGATATTGAGAGAGAGCGAGATCGGAGAGAGCGGAGAGAGCGAGATATTGAGAGAGAGCGAGAGCGGGGAGCGGAGAGCGGAGAGAACGAAAGAGGGAAGAGTAAGAGAGAGAGCGAGATATTGATAGAGAGCGAGAGCGGATAGCGAGCAATTGAGAGAGAGCGAGAGCGGATAGCGAGCAATTGAGAGAGAGCGAGAGCGGAGAGAGCGAGAAATTGAGAGAGAGCGAGAGCGGGGAGAGAGCGAGAGTTCCAGTTTTTTCCTTCTTAACTTGGGAGTTTCCAGCTTGATATGTTATTCTTTCTAACCCATTTGGAAACACACTCATTTCTCGCTCTCTTCGCTCTTGCTCTCTCTCAATATCTCGCTCTCTCTCTCTCGAACTCTCGCTGCTCAAGATCTCGCTCTCGCTCTCTCTCAAAATCTCGCTCTCTCAAATCTCGCTCTTCTCATAATCTCGCTCTCTCTCTTACTCTTCCCTCTTTCGTTCTCTCCCAATACAAAATTATTTTTAACACATCAAATAATTATGAGTGTTATGAGGAAGGTCTTTCGTTCTCTCCACCATCAAATCACTTGAGATGAAAAAACTACCCTTCATAAAGTTTCCAAAAAAAAAAAAAAAAGACCAAAAAAGAAAAAAACTGGAAACTGCCAAGTTAAAGAAGCTTCGTGCCAGATATGCACCAATGAATGGGTTAGAAAGAATAACATATCAAGCTGGAAACTCCCAAGTTAAAAAGAAAAAAACTGGAAAATCTCGCTCTCTCTCTTACTCTTCCCTCTTTCGATCTCTCCCAGTACAAAATTATTTTTAACACATCAATACATAATGGTCCATAGGATAAAGCTATAAATAAGACTGTTTGGGAGAATTATTGTCTTTGAGAGTTTTGTGCAGTGTATCTGTAATACCCTAACCCTGATTTAGGAAGCATGAGGAAACAGAATATTAAAAACAAAAAAATATATATATAATTAAATTAAAAAAGAGAAATATAAATTAAATTAGGAGGGATTTAGATAAGTTAAGAGGTTTATTAACATTTTTCTTAAAGGACGTTACAGCTACTTTTAATTGGAAATTGGAGAATTAATAGGAAAACCGGGAGGAAGAGGGAAAAAAAGAAGAAGAAGAAGAAGAAGAAAAAGAGAATTTGAGAGGTTTTGGAAAAATTGAGGCGCTTTCTTTTGAAATTTCTCATTGGATGGCTTTGAGGTTAAGGGTTAATTATCTGTGCACGTGTTAAACTGGAAATTGAAGCTGTAAGTGTTATCCACGTGTCGCAACGGTGAAGGAAGCATTGAACCAACATACGCGTGATGCCAAGCGAGATTGGAGAGAAATTGGAGAGAAACTGGGAGAGAGCGAGATTGGAGAGAACGGCTTGAACAGATAGGAGGAAGCAAGGTTGGAGAAAGCAGTTTGGGCGAGAAAGGGGGAGAGAGCGACCCTAGCGAGATTGGAGAGAGCGACACCAGCGATATTAAAGAGAGCGAGATTCGAAGCGAGAAAGTGAGAGAGAGCAAGAGAGACGAGAGCAAAACTAGCGAGAAAGTTGGAGAGAGCGAGAGCCACGAGAGCGGACAGAGCAAGATTGGACAGATGGACGCATTTTAAAGGGGCTAGATACGTTCATTAGTAATTTGGATAATTAATTCGAAAATTAAGCGGTTGAAGTGGCAAAGGGAGATTTCATGTAAGAAAACTTAAGGGGATGGTGTACGGCTGAGATTACATGCAAATTAAGATAATTTTGGTTGGCAAAACCAGAATTAGACAACTCACAGCTCGGCTAGCCCAAGTTAGCGTAGGTAGCTTAAGGAGAAGCCATTTATATGGTGAGTTGTCGCACAGAAAGGAGCTGGGAACGGCTATAAATAGGAGGCCTCGGCTGAAAGTTAAACTCATTCCAAACAAATTCCAGTAGTAAAAATCCTATAGAGAGAGTGAGTTTTTAGTGAATAGGCTGCCGTTGGTCTTAAAGTAAGGAAATTCAAAGGAGTGCTGCTCAAATTCCAATTCGGTCTAAGTAGGGTAAGCCGGTAGTTCTTTAGAAAGTATTTTTAATTATATTTAAGAAATAATATTAATTGGGAAATTTTCCTTGCAAACAACGATAATGGCAGGAACAAATTACGAAAGGGGAAACTAGCAAAACAGTGAGTGTTACAGCTTTGACGTATTACGAGGGTTATTATAGTTTTGATATACTGTGAAGTTTTAATAAATAAATGCTTAATAGGAGTATTATTATAGCTTTGTTACGTATTGTTTATATGATATAGTTTTGATATATCATGAGTATTATATAACTTTGGTACGTATGCTGAATGTTACACAGCTTTTGTATATAAAAGCATATTTTGAATATTATATTATATAGCTTTGATAAATAAAGAATATTGTGACTGTTATACAGTTTTGATAGTAAATGCATATTATGAGTATTTACTTAACTCTATACTATGATATTGGAATATATGCATATGTAGATGCAAAATACATACTTTTGATGATACGATGATAGTCATGATATTGTTTGTGTAATGACTATGGAAACTGAGATTATGTCCGGGATATAGTGGAATATATAGCATGCTTAACAAAAAGGTGTATATGGAGAAATGAAAGAATCCAACAAACCTTTGTGAACCTAGGATTATCTAGAAATCCATAGACCACTGAAAAAAGAAAAAAAAAAGATAGAAATCTGAGGAAAAGAAACCTACCATTCTAAATAATATGTAGATATGATCGATGTTTATAAATAAAATTGTATGTTAGTAACATGTGTTTAACCTAATATATGAATGATTGTAGACAAAATGCCGAGAAGTGGGAAATGTGGAACTGGACAACCTTCTGGAAAGGAAAGTATCTCGAGTCACCCAAAAGAAAAATCCAGAGAGGAGGAACAAATAGACAAATTTACCCAAAAATTTCAAGCGAGCCTAGAATTTATACGACCTGATCCCGAAAAGAAATATGGGATAGAGCGATTAAAAGCGTTAGGGGCCACAAACTTTGAAGGAACCAAAGACCCTGCAGACGTAGAAATTTGGATGAACCAAACCGTAAGGTAAGTCTTGCCACATTCTTACTACAAAAATAGGCAGAAGATTGGTGGAAGCTACTAAAGAACAGAAGGGGCGAACAAGAGGAGATATGTTTGGAAGAATTTTGAAAAGTATTTTTCGAAAGATTTTATCCCCGATCATACAGGGATATGAAGCAAGATGAATTCCTGTAGCTCATGCAAGGGAACATGACTGTAGCGGAGTATGAATTAAAGTATACAGAATTATCTAACTATGCTTTAAACATAGTAGCGGATGAAAAGGAACGCTGTCGGAGGTTTGAAATAGGATTGAAGCAAGAAATTCGAACTCCGATTACAGTAACTGTTGAATGGGGAGAGTTTTCCAAACTAATAGAAGCAGCAATGCGAGTAGAAAAAAGAATCCCTAATGAGTCGGTGGCGGAAGGAAGAATCAAGAAATTTTGTCCTCAAGGTAGAAAACAGGAGTGGATGGAAAAGAAGGGGAGTCACCAATGCCAAAACAGATCCTGAACAGGAAAGCCGATTAAGGGAATCAATGATGAGCATTAATCAAAGATCAAGATGCCCGGTTTGTAATTAATATCACCGGGGCAGATGTTGGGAACAAACCCAAGAACGGCCACACACCTGTTTCAAATGTGGCGAACCAGAACACTTTAAACGAGAGTGCCCTCAATTGATGGATACTGGAAATATACAACCATCCAACAATCTAAGAGGAAAATCAATGACCAATAACGAAGGACGAACTGTAGGAAGAAGAAAAGAAGAAACCGGGAAAGTGACGTTAGGACAACTATATGGAGTAACTCGAGAAAGAGACGACAATAGGTCAGTGGTGGGAAAAGGGAAAGGAAAAGTTTTTGGAGAGTAGAATAAAAGTTGTGGTGTAATAAAACTATAACTTATTAAATAAAAACCCTGTTGTGAATTAAGTTTCGTTTAAATTTCGAAGACAAAATTTTATTTAAGGGGTGGTAGATGTAATACCCTAACCCTGATTTAGGAAGCATGAGGAAACAAAATATTAATATATATATGTATATATATGTATATATATATATATGTATGTATGTATGTATGTATATATATGTATATATATATATATATATAATTAAATTAAAAACGAGATATATAAATTAAATTATGAGGGATTTAGGTAAGTTAAGAGGTTTATTAACATTTTTCTTAAAGGACGTTACAGCTACCTTTAATTGGAAATTGGAGAATTAATAGGAAAACCAGGAGGAAGAGAAAAAAAAAAAAAGAATTTGAGAGATTTTGGAAAAATTGAGGCGCTTCTTTGAGGTTAAAGGTTAATTATCTGTACACGTGTTAAACTGGAAATTGAAGCTGTAAGTGTTATCCACGTGTCGCAAGCGGTGAAGGAAGCATTGAACCAACATACGCGTAATGCCAAGCGAGATTGGAGAGAAAGTTGGAGAGAAAGTGGGAGAGAGCGAGATTGGAGAGAACGGCTTGAACAGATAGAAGGAAGCAAGGTTAGAGAAAGCAGTTTGGGCGAGAAAGGGGGAGAGAGCGACCCTAGCGAGATTGGAGAGAGCGACACCAGCAAGATTAAAGAGAGCGAGATTCGAAGCGAGAAAGTGAGAGAGCAAGAGCGACGAGAGAAAAACTAGCGAGAAAGTTGGAGAGAGCGAGAGCCACGAGAGCGGACAGAGCAAGATTGGACAGATGGACGCATTTTAAAGGGGCTAGATGCGTTCATTAGTAATTTGGATAATTAATTCGAAAATTAAGCGGTTGAAGTGGCAAAGGGAGATTTCATGTAAGAAAACTTAAGGGGATGGTGGCTGAGATTACATGCAAATTAAGAAAATTTTGGTTGGCAAAACCAGAATTAGACAACTCAAAGCTCGGCTAGCCAAAGTTAGTGTAGGTAGCTTAAGGAGAAGCCATTTATATGGTGAGTTGTCGCACAGAAAGGAGCTGGGAACGGCTATAAATAGGAGGCCTCGGCTGAAAGTTAAACTCATTCCAAACAAATTCCAGTAGTAAAAATCCTATAGAGAGAGTGAGTTTTTAGTGAATAGGCTGCCGTTGGTCTTGAAGAAAGGAAATTCGAAGAAGGTGCTGCTCAAATTCCAATTCGGTCTAAGTAGGGTAAGTCGGTAGTTCTTTAGAAAGTATTTTTAATTATATTTAAGAAATAATATTAATTTGGAAATTTTCCTTGCAAACAACGATAATGGTAGGAACAAATTACGAAAGGGGAAACTAGCAAAACAGTGAGTGTTACAGCTTTAACGTATTATGAGGGTTATTATAGTTTTGATATACTGTGAAGTTTTAATAAATAAATGCTTAATAGGAGTATTATTATAGCTTTGTTACGTACTGTTTATATGATATAGTTTTGATATATCATGAGTATTATATAACTTTGGTACGTATGCTGAATGTTACACAGCTTTTGTATATAAAAGCATGTTGTGAATATTATATTATATAGTTTTGATAAATAAAGAATATTGTGGTTGTTATACAGTTTTGATAGAAAATGCATATTATGAGTATTTACTTAGCTTTATACTATGATATTGGAATATATGCATATGTAGATGCAAAATACATGCTTTTGATGATACGATGATGCCATGATATTGTTTGTGTAATGACTATGGAAACTGAGATTATGCCCGGGATATAGTTAGCATGCTTAACAAAAAGGTGCTTGGCGGGAAAATATAGTCGGCTTTGGTCGGCGAGAAATAATAGTCGTCTTTGGTCGACGCAAAATAATAGTCGGTGATGATTGGCGGGAAATATAGTCAAGTACCTAAGCATGACTAGCAGGATAAATAAAATGGTTGATGTTTACATTGGCTGGAATTGGGTCATAGGAAGGTTTCCATAGGTGATTGTATTGATTGATGTTATGATATGCATACCACATGTAGCTTTTTAGGATAAAGGTTACTGATTGCATGACTATATCTTTGACTGTGCATGAGTTACAATGTGAATGTTGGCATGAGATTGATTTCCCAAAAATGATGATTTTCAAAGTCATTTCCTTCCTAAAAGAACCACTCACTGGGCTTAGTAGCTCACACTCTTCAAAATGTTTTCTTAATCCCCTCCCCCCAGGTAGCAAAGCGGAGTGTTCAAAGAAGAGTCCATCACCCACCACCACCATCTAAGAATTCGGTAAACTCTTGAGGTACAGCTCAGACCATGTAACAAAGACTAGGAAGAAAATTTAATTATATGTATGGATAGATAGGGGAAATATTGAGCATAAGTATTGTCTTAGAAGGCTATATAGTCACCCTCACGCTCTCTTCCCGGTCTTAGGGTTTAAGGCTTGGGAGGGGGTGTGACAGTATCGAATTTGATCGTTGAAACCATATTAATGAGAAGAGTTGTTGTTTCTTCTTAAGTTCTTCTAAATTCTCTATTTCTACTTGATTTCCCTTGTATTTTGGATTGTTGAGCTCTTTCGATTGCAGGGGAATAAGCTAAGGGCACAAAGGGTTGTACCAATGAATGGGTTAGAAAGAATAACATATCAAGCTGAAAACTCCCAAGTTAAAAAGAAAAAAACTGGAAACTCTCGATATCTCTCAAAATCTTGCTCTCTCAAAATCTCGCTCTCTCTTACTCTTCCCTCTTTCGTTCTCTCCCAATACAAAATTATTTTTAACACATCAATACATAATGGTCCATAGGATAAAGCTATAAATAAGACTGTTTGGGAGAATTATTGTCTTTGAGAGTTTTGTGTAGTGTATCGAATTTGATCGTTGAAACCATATTAATGAGAAAAGTTTATCGTTGAAACCATATTAATGAGAAAAGTTGTTGTTTCTTCTTGAGTTCTTCTAAATTATCTTTTTCTACTTGATTTCCCTTGTATTTTGGGTTGTTAAGCTCTTTCGATTGTAGGGGAATAAGCTAGGGGCACAAAGGGTTGTAACAGAAGCTTCGTGCCAGATATGCACCAATGAATGAGTTAGAAAGTATAACATATCAAGCTGGAAACCCCCAAGTTAAAAAAAACTGGAAACTCTCGATCTCTCTCAAAATCTCGCTCTCTCTCAATATCTCGCTCTCTCTTACTCTTCCCTCTTTCGTTCTCTCCCAATACAAAATTATTTTTAACACATCAATAAATAATGGTCCATAGGATAAAGCTATAAATAAGACTGTTTAGGAGAATTATTGTCTTTGAGAGTTTTATGCAGTATATCGAATTTGATCGCCATATTAATGAGAAGAGTTGTTGTTTCTTCTTAAGTTCTTCTAAATTCTCTTTTTCTACTTGATTTCCCTTGTATTTTGGATTGTTGAGCTCTTTCGATTGCAGGGGAATAAGCTAGGGGCACAAAGGGTTGTAACAGAAGCTTCGTGCCAGATATGCACCAATGAATGGGTTAGAGAGAATAACATATCAAGCTGGAAACTCCCAAATTAAAAAGAAAAAAGCTGGAAACTCTCGATCTCTCTCAAAATCTCGCTCTCTCTCAAAATCTCACTTTCTCTCTTACTCTTCCCTCTTTTGTTCTCTCCCAATACAAAATTATTTTTAACACATCAATACATAATGGTCCATAGGATAAAGCTATAAATAAGACTGTTTAGGAGAATTATTGTCTTTGAGAGTTTTGTGCAATGTATCGAATTTAACCGTTGAAACCATATTAATGAGAAGAATTGTTGTTTCTTCTTAAGTTCTTCTAAATTCTCTTTTTCTACTTGATTTCCCTTTATTTTGGATTGTTGAGCTCTTTCGATTGCAGGGGAATAAGCTAGGGACACAAAGGGTTGTAACAGAAGCTTCGTGCCAGATATGCACCAATGAATGGGTTAGAAAGAATAACATATCAAGCTGGAAACTCCCAAGTTAAAAAGAAAAAGAACTGGAAACTCTCGCTCTCTCTTAATATCTCGCTCTCCCCACTCTTGCTCTCTCTCAATATCCCGCTCTCTCTCAATATCTCGCTCTCTTTGATCTCGCTCTCTCTCTTACTCTTCCCTCTTTCGTTCTCTCCCATTACAAAATTATTTTTAACACATCAAATAATTATGAGTGTTATGAGGAAGGTCTCCGGAATGAGGAAGGTCTTTCATTCTCTCCACATCAAATAATTATGATGAAGGTCTCCGAAGTGATAATTAAACAGACTCAATAATGTTAGGGCAAGGTCGAGGGTTCAAAGTACGACGAGCGTTCAAAATTCGACCTATCTAGGTAGAATTTTCAACCCTTGACTTATTTAAAAAAAAAAACAACATTTTTACAAAGAGTTTGAAAACAACAATACTTTCCTACATAGTTTCTAAAAGAACAATATCCTTTTAATTTTTCCTACTAGAATGGTATTTTAACAAAAAAAGAAAAAAGAAAGAAAGAAAAAAGATATTGACTAAAATTTCCTAGCGGTCACTTAACAAAAATTTTAAAAAAGAAAAAATTAGTAGTCCTTTCTATTGTGCTCATCCTCATATAAACCTTTTTTTCTGTAAAAAATCATATCGACATTTTCTATTTTATCAATTTAGGGAAAATTTGGTGAAAGGAGTATTGTGCGAAGGTAAATGAAAAATAAATAAATAAGTGAAAAGGAAAATTAAAAGATTATGATAGGATAGAAACAAAAGAGGGAAAGGAAGGTGTAATTGGAATGGGAAAGGGGAATTGCAATTTCAAGTTGGATAAGAGGATTGAAAAAGAGATGCGTAGCTTCGAACTAACCGAGAGGGTGAGATCAGACTTCAGAGAGAGACACAGAGAGGTTCTCCTCACTCCTCAACCATGCCCGTCTTTAAGACTCCCTTCAATGGCTACTCCGTCAAGTTCAGTCCCTTCTACGAGGCTCGCATCGCTGTCGCCACCACCACAAATTTTGAAATCCTTGGCAATGGTCGCCTTCACGTCCTCGATCTCAATCCCGTCGGTCCCATATCTGAGCACATCGCCTTCGACACCACCGATGGAGTCTACGACGTCTCTTGGTCCAAGTCTCACGACTCCCTTCTCGTCGCCACCATCGTCGATGGCTCTGTCAAGCTTTACGACCTCGCTCTTCCCCCCACATCTAATCCCATTCGTTCCTTCCACGAACATACTCGCGAGGTTCACTCTGCTGACCACAACCCCGTTCGTCACGAATCCTTTTTGACTTCCTCCTTGGACGATACCACCAAGCTCTGGACCCTAGACCGCCCCACTAGTGTCAGAACATTCAAAGAGCATGCCTATTGCGTCTATTCCTCTATCTAGAACCCTCGTCACGGCGATGTCTTCGCTTCCGCCTCTGGCGATTGCACCGTTCTCATTTGAGATGTGCGAGAACCAGGCTCCACCATGATAATTCCAGCTCATGATTTCGAAGTTCTATCTTGCAATTGGAATAAGTACGATGATTGTTGTATTGCTACGGCTTCGGTCGATAAATCGATTAGGGTATGGGATGTTAGGAGCTACAGGACCCCCGTTTCTGTATTGAATGGCCATGGATATGCAGTTAGGAAAGTGAAATTCTCCCCGCATCGACAGGGTTTGTTAGCCTCCTGCTCCTACGATATGACTGTCTGTTTGTGGGATTACATGCTGAAGGATGCTCATGTTGGGAGATATGATCATCACACTGAATTCGTCGTAGGAATCGATATGAGCGTGCTTGTCAAAGGCCTGCATGCCAGCACTGGATGGGATGAGCTTGTTTATGTATGGCAGCATGGGACGGATCCAAGAGCCCCTTAAGAAAAGGAAAGATTTTTCTACTTCCTATAAATTTATGATTTTTTCATGTTACAGCTCATAGGTTTTAAGTTAATAAGCCATTTTAGTGTTATGAAAGATGAGAATGTGCTACTTGTTGGCAGAATATATGTTAGTTCAAGATTGAACTGAGTGTGTTATTATAGTCATTTACTTTGTTCAAGATTGAATAAACTTGCAAACTATAGATTATTAAGCGAATGTTACCTTTTTCACGAGCTTCCTCTTTTATGATCATCTTAGGTGCTGCTATAGAGTCATATTTGTTTTATCTGTTCCGTGACTTCCATTTTTGTAAGATTAATAATTTTTTTACATGGCCTGTCATTTATATTTTTCTTTCTCTAAATATTCCAGCTTTCTTTGTCCCATCGTTATCTTTCGAAACATTATGCAGCTTATGCATTCTTTTTCCTGATTTCCCGTTGAAAAACTTGAGATTATTTTCCTGGAATGAATGTTCACCCCTTGCTCATGTTTCACAAGTAATTTTTTTTCCATATTTTGCTTTTGACATTATGGTTGGATATATTGACTGTAATCATGACCTTACTTGAACAGGATCTGTTCTATAGGTTGTACTATTGTGTTCTTGAGTTGTAAGGATATATCTAGGATGCTAGGCTTGTGTGAACATGAAGTAGACAACTTATATAGATGCCAACTTGAAATTTGCGTGTATGAATTATTCGGTGTATCATTTTAGCACGAGGAGGGATCAAAACTAGAAAACTAGATTAGGAGCTTAGCAGATGTCGGGCTATTCTAGAACAAGATTGTCTATTCACTGGTTAATGATCCTAAAATTACCATTGTCTACTGGTGTTTAGACTTGGAGTGAGTTTATGATGACTCTTGAGACAAGTATTTTCATAGTAAATACTCTTTCTTTAATAACGTTTTAAGAGAACCAAATGTTGTGCTTCCTTTAAAAGCACATTTTAAGAATTTCTTGATATCACTTTTGACCAAGTAACTTAATAGTTAATACCATGAAAATTTTGGAAAATGCTTTGAATTCATCAAAAGTATTTTGTCCTAACCCCACCTTTACTCTTGTCTTGTGGTCTATTTATAATCAATAGAACTCTGTGTAGACTTTTCTTAAGTCGTTTTTTAACCTTTCAGCCATGTATTCGATCTCCTTTAAGTAACTATGTACTAGTTTTAGATAAGGATGAAGACGGTAATTTAAAACCGCAACACCTTTAGTTGATAAATTATAAATTAAATATGAATATAAAAAATAATTGAAATGATAATCTATTCTCTATATACTAAACTATAAATTTGACTACAAATTTGGAAACTTGAAGTCCAATTATGGTCAAATTGTCTTCTTTTCTTAGACATAGTTAACCCAAGTCTAAAAAATCACTTTTTGAGGATTATTTGCCATTGACAAACAAATTCTTCAATGCTCATTCAACAATTTTACTTTACTTTTCACAATCTCTTTACTTTCCACAATCTCTCGCTTTCCCTTCTGCTGGTTGCAAAGTAACAATACTGAGGTTGCCCTATAAATTTCTTTCTCCATCCGATGAACCATTTCCTGCTACGTGTAATACTCCACTGTTACATTTTCCAGGATTTCTCGCACGGGTTCCTTCTATCACGACCTTAATCTGCCTGCAATCCACTCAACACCATTTTCTTGTTATCCTACCTAACCTTTTGACTCGAGATAACCAGAAACAACATTCAATCAAATTATATAGAACAGAACAAAATGTAATCACTACCAGTTAATGAAAAACTTTAGGTGAAGGCGCATTGATAATAGTATTTGGTCTCAAACATTTTTATAATACAATATAATATTACTGCATGAAGGAACGACAAACTATTTTAGAATCAAACTAAGAACTTGTTTGGATTGACTTTCTAACTGCTTACAAACAAAAGTATTCCCCCAAGTTATACATACTCACTTAAAGAAAACAGTATTATATAGATTCAAATTTTCATCCCAAAGACTTGTTAAACAAAAGTGAATGGAATTAGTGTTAAAACGCATTAAATTCCTCAAGTTATATTATAAAGATAAATGTTTTGGTAGGATGATTTGATCTAAAGATGAAAGTCATCCTTATGTGCAAGTGTGTGACTGCATGAGTATAGTGTAGATTCAAATGGTCCAGACACTGTCTAAGAATCAAGATGAGTACCATTCTGGATCCGAATACATAGTGCAGTTGCAGGCCTTTCTACACCGTGCATCTATAGATTGCAAGTCTTGTATGCATGCATTGGAAAATACCAACTTGCCAAGCGTGGACTTATCTAATAATCACAACTATACAACACGCAGATACATTAGAGTAGGTAGGTAAAGGCATCAAGAATACTGTATGACTTCTCATTCCGGTTTATGCAGCAGAAAAATTATTCCAACCCAACTTATGAGATGCTATCCTTCCAACTAAAGGTGTTGCGGTTTCAAATTACCGTCTTCATCCTTATCTAAAACTAGTACATAGTTACTTAATGGAGATCGAATACATGGCTGAAAGGTTAAAAATTGACTTAAGAAAAGTCTACACAGAGTTCTTATTGATTATAAATAGACCACAAGACAAGAGTAAAGGTGGGGTTGGGACAAAATGCTTTTAACGAATTCAAAGCACTTTCCAAAATTTTCATGGTATTAACTATTAAGTTACTTGGTCAAAAGTGATATCAAGAAATTCTTAAAATATGCTTTTAAAGGAAGCACAACATTCGATTCTCTTAAAACGTTCTTAAAGAAATAGTATTTACTATGAAAATACTTGACTCAAGAGTCATCATAAACTCACTCCAAATCTAAACACCAGTAGACAATAGTAATTTTAGGATCATTATCCAGCGAATAGCCAATCTTGTTCTAGAATAGCCCGACTTCTGCTAAGTTCCTAATCTAGTTTTCTAGTTTTGATCCCTCCTCGTGCTGAAATGATACACTGAATAATTCATACCCGCAAATTTCAGGTTGGCATCTATATAGGTTGTCTACTTCATGTTCACACAAGCCTAGCATCCTAGATATATCCTTACAACTCAAGAACACAATAGTACAACCTATAGAACAGATCCTGTTCAAGTAAGGTCATGATTACAGTCAATATATCCAACCATAATGTCAAAAGAAAAATATGGAAAAAAAAAATTACTTGTGAAGCATGAGCAAGGGGTGAACATTCATTCCAGGAAAATCATCTCAAGTTTTTCAACAGAAAATCAGGAAAAATAATGCATAAGCTGCATAATGTTCCGAAAAATAATGATGGGACAAAGAAAGATGGAATATTTAAAGAAAGAAAAATATAAATGACAAACCATGTAAAAAATTATTAATCTTAAAAAAATGGAAGTCACAGAACAGATAAAACAAATACGACTCTATAGCAGCACCTAAAATGGTCATGAAAGAGGAAGCTCGTGAAAAAGGTAACATTCACGCTCATACATAAACAAGCTCATCCCATCCAGTGCTGGCAAGCAGGCCCTCGACAAGCACGCTCATATCGATTCCTACGGCGAATTCAGTGTGATGATCATAACTCCCAACAATAGCATCCTCCAGCACGTAATCCCACAAACAGACAGTCATATCGTAGGAACAGGAGGCTAACAAACACAGTCGATGCGGAGAGAAGTTCACTTTCCTAACTGCATATCCATGGCCATTCAATACAGAAACCGGAGTCCTGTAGCTCCTAACATCCCATACCCTAATCGATTTATCGACCGAAGCCATAACAATGCAACAATCATCGCTTATTCCAATCGCAAGATAGAACTTTGAAATCATGAGCTGGAATTATCATGGTGGAGCCTGGTTCTCGCACATCCCAAATGCGAACGATGTAATCGCCAGAGGTAGAAGCGAAGACATCGCCGTGACGAGGGTTCTAGACGGAGGAATAGTCGCAATAGGCATGCTCTTTGAATGTTCTGACACTGGTGGAGTGGTCTAGGGTCCAGAGCTTAGTGGTATCGTCCCAGGAGGAAGTCAAAAAGGAGTCGCGACGAACAGGGTTGTAGTCGGCAGAGTGAACCTCGCGAGTATGTTCGTGGAAGGAACGAATGGGATTAGATGTGGGGGGAAGAGCAAGGTCGTAAAGCTTAACAAAGCCATCGGCTATGGCGGCAACGAGAAGAGAGTCACGAGACTCGTACCAAGAGACGTCGTAGACTCCATCGGCGGTGTCAAAGGCGATGTGCTCGGATATGGGACCGACGGGATTGAGATCGAGGACGTGAAGGCGACCATTGCTAAGGATTCCAAAATTTTGGGTGGTGGCGATGGCGATGCGAGCCTCGTAGAAGGGGTTGAACTGGATGGAGTAGGCATTGAAGGGAATCTTAAAGACGAGCATGGTTGAGGAGTGAGGAGAACCTCTATGTGTCTCTCTTTGAAGTCTGATCTCACCCTCTCAGTTAGTTCGAAGCTACGCATCTCTTTTTCAATCCTTTTATCCAACTAGAAATTGCAATTCCCCTTTCCCATTCCAATTACACCATCATTTCCCTCTTTTGTTTCTATCCTATCATAATCTTTTAATTTTCCTTTTCACTTATTTATTTATTTATTTTTCATTTACCTTCGCACAATACTCCTTACACCAACTTTTCCTTAAATTGATAAAATAGAAAATGTCGATATGATTTTTCACAGAAAAAAAGGTCTATATGGGGATGAGCACAATAGAAACGACTACTTATTTTTTCTTCCTTTAAATTTTTGTTAAGTGACCGCTAGGAAATTTTAGTCAATATCTTTTTTCTTTCTTTCTTTTTGTTTTTTTTTTTTTTTTGTTAAAATACCATTCTAGTAGAGAAAATTAAAAGAATATTTTTCCTTTTAGAAACTATTTAAGAAAATATTGTTGTTTTCAAACTCTTTATAAAAATATTGTTTTTTTTTAAAAAAAAATAAGTTGAGGGTTGAAAATTTGACCTAGATAGGTCGAATTTTGAACACTCGACCTTTTCCTTTCTTATTTTTTGTACATCGAACTTTGAACCCTCGACCTTGCCCTAACATGTTTATTGAGTCTGTTTAATTATCATTTTGTAAAGCCTCCCATTATATTCACATACAAAAGGAGGGACAAAAAGGTAAAAACACCACAAGAGTTAGTTAGAGAGATAGTGAAGTATGAGAATATGGGGAAAAGGGCAATTCTGTTGAGGATCTGTTGGAGGTGGGACCACAGACGGATTAAATAAATTGGAAGAGAAAGAGAAAGAAGGCAGAGAAGATTTTGTGTGCGAGGACGTTCGTCTTTTCAGGAGGGGATCCAACACCTCTTGAATTGAAGGCTAGAAGCTACTGTTCTTAGTTTTCTAATTTTTCCCACTGAGTATTCTAGTTTTCTCTCTGGTTTGGTTATATTTCTTTTCATCTGTAATTCTGGGTTGAAATGATTGATTTTCGGTAAATAAAGATTGGAAGAAGTGTTGATTACCATTATTTCTTTCTTTGGTTTTATTTACTTGTTCATTCGATCTGGGAGAAGGGTAGAAAGAATCTGGTGCTTAACACTTTGGTATCAGAGTCGCAACTCTGAGGAAAACGCGCGTCATGGCCCAAAAACAATTGGAAGAGAGGTTGGAGGCTACGGAGAAAGAAATGGTAGGGCTGAAAGAGCTCTATGTCGGCCTGTGCAAGAACTTGGAGAAGCTAACCGAGAAGGTTAGAGAGAATAACATGGCTCGAAAGAAAGAAGAATCGATGTTAACTGAAGGAAGCAATCTCAAGTCGAAAGGGAAGATAGAGGAAGTCGAATCTTCTCATATTTCCAACGGAGGCAGCTTGGACAGAGGTAAGTATAAACGTTTGGAAATGCCCTTGTTTGCAGGTGATAACCTGGAATCGTGGGTCTATCGAGCAGAGCATTTCTTTAAAATTCATGAGCTCTCTGATGCTGAGAAGGTGAAGGTGGCTGTGATTAGCTTCGCCCCTGATGAAGTTGATTAGTTTTAGTGGAGTAACAACCGGAGGGCCATTACTACATGGGAAGAGTTGAACCGTAGGTTGCTTGAACACTACCGGAGGGTTGGATAAGGAAGTTTATGCACGAGTTTATTGAAAATTCGACAAGAGGGTTCATACCAAGAATATGTAAAAAAATTCATCAACTATTATGCTCCATTGCCGGACTTATCAGAGGAAGTACTGAAGGATGCATTCTTGAACGGGTTAGAACCGGAGCTGCAAGCTGAAATGGTTAGCTGGAATCCCAAAACTCTTGACGAGTGTATGAAGGAATCCCAATTGGTGAATGACCGGAACATCGCACTCAGGTTGGCCTTGAAAGAGTTGGGCCGCAAAAGGCTGAACCAGAAGATGGGCCAAATGGACAGAGGGGAATCTAGTGATAAAAGTCAGGGAAAGCCTATGGACAAACCAACCATGAAACAAATCGCATTACCTGTGAAGCTGTTAGTTCCCATTCCTGCAAAACAGAATCTTCCCATCAAGAAGGAGGCCCCAATGAAGAGACTAAGTGACCTCGATTTCAGAGAACGACTTGACAAGGGACTGTGTTTTCGTTGTAATGAAAAGTATGCCCCGGGACACCGCTATAAGTTCAAAGAAAATAGACAACTCATGCTGTTTATAGCCAATGAAGAGGAGGAAATGGAGGAAAATGAGTTAATCGAAGGAAAAGTACCTGTGGAATTGAAGTATGGTGAAGTACAAGAAAAGGTGGAACTATCGTTGAACTCCCTACTTGGTTTTTCAGCAAAGTGAACAATGAAACTCAAGGGAAAAATCAAGGACAAGGAAATGGTAGTCCTCATTGATTCGGGAGCTACTCACAACTTTATCCATCAAGAAACGGTTAGGGAGCTGAAGTTACCATTGGAACAACAAAAGAGGTTCGGGGTGGTGATAGGAAATGGAAGTGAAATCGAAGGAAAGGGTATTTTCAAAGGGGTAGAGCTCACACTCCCAAATTTAATGGTGAAGGCTGATTTCTTGGCTATGGAGTTAGGAAGGATGAATGTAGTTCTTGGAATGCCCTGGCTATGTACCACTGAGTTCATGGGAATCCACTAGCCTTCATTAACAATGGCCTTTTGGTCGAATGGAGCACCTATCGTGTTAAAAGGGGGGTGAGGGTTTAAGTTTCCTTTAAAATGCTAAGTAAAAAGTGGAATGAGGAAGATATGGGCTTCTTGGTAGATTTCCAGCATCTTGAGTTTGAAGACCTTAATGGCACGGAGGAAGGGAGGAAGGAAGAAGACTAACTTGCATTACCTGTCATGATTCAAGCACTATTAGAGCAGAACCAAGATGTATTCAGCTTACCAACTTCACTGCCCCCTAGAAGGGCAGTCGACCACCGAATAACCATTAAAGACGGAACCAATCCAATCAATGTCAGGCCCTACAAGTATGGATATGCACAGAAGGAGGAGATAGAGAAACTAGTTCATGAAATGTTGCAAGCTGGATTCATTAGACCTAGCAGGGGTCCCTACTCAAGCCCTGTTTTACTGGTAAAGAAGAAGGATGGGGGTTGGAGATTTTATGTTGACTATAAGAGGTTGAATCAAGCTACAATAGCTGACAAATTCCCTATTCCAGTCATTGAGGAGTTACTTGACGAGTTACACGGAGCTATAGTATTCTCAAAGCTTGATTTAAAGTCAGGTTACTACCAAATCCGCATGAGAGAGGAAGACATCGAGAAGACAGCATCTAGAACTCACGAAGGGCACTACGAGTTCTTGGTTATGCCTTTTGGGCTCACGAATGCACCTGAAACTTTCCAATCACTGATGAATAAGGTTTTTAAACCCTTTATACGTTGCTTTATACTTGTGTTTTTTTATGATATTTTGGTGTATAGTCCAGATGTTTCCACTCATGAGACTCACCTAGGAGTGGTGTTCAACATTCTAAGAGACAACAAACTCTTTGCTAACCAAAAGAAATGTGTATTCTATCGAGAGAGGTTACAATATTTGGGGCATTAGATTTCACACCAAGGGGTTGAAGCTGATGGGGAGAAGATCCAAGCTATGGTTAACTGGCCATGTCCCATGAATGTGACTGAATTGAGGGGTTTCTTGGGGTTGACCGATTATTATCGGCGCTTTGTTCAAGGTTACAGCATTAGGGCAGCTCCATTAACACGTTTGCTCAAGAAAAATAGTTTCAAATGGGATGAGGCTGCCACTCGAGCATTTGAAGACTTGAAGCAGCAGATGGTGTCCTGTCCGGTTCTAGCATTGCCAGACTTCAACCAACCTTTCATTATAGAAACATATGCCTCGGGAATAGGGGTAGGGGCTGCTCTGACTCAAGGAGACAAACCAATAGCCTTTTTTAGCCAAAAGCTCTCACAGCGTGCTCAAAACAAATCCATCTATGAAAGGGAATTAATGGCAGTCGTATTAGCTGTCCAAAGGTGGCATCATTACTTATTAGGAGGAAAATTCATCGTGATTTTAGACCAAAAAGCCTTGAAATTCTTGGTGGAATAGAGGGAAGTACAACCCTAATTTCAGAGGTGGTTAACCAAGCTTCTTGGCTATGATTTCGTGATACTTTACCAACCCGACTTGATAAACAAGGCAGCAAATGCCCTGTCTAGAGTCAACTTACCTTCTAAACCTGTTAGCTTATACTCCTTAGCAGTGTTAGATGTGGAACTCATATTAAAGAAGGTGGGAGAAGATGAGGAATTACTGCAAATCATTGCCGTATTAAAAGACAATCCGGATGGTAAACCAAACTACAAATGGACAAATGGAAGACTACTCTATAAAGGAAGGTTAGTCATCCCTAAACAATCGACTTTGATTCCCTCTTTATTGCATACTTACCATGATTCCATACTTGGAGGGCATTCGAGTTTCCTAAGGACCTACAAACGCATGAGTGGGGAGTTATATTGGGCGGGAACGAAGAGTGATATAAAAAATTATGTGGTCGGATGTGATATTTGTCAAAGAAACAAAACAGAATCTCTAACCCCTGCAGGACTGCTACAACCGCTACGTATTCCCGAGCTAACTTTGGAAGAGTGGACCATGGACTTTGTTGAAGGACTTCCTAGGGCAGGGGGCTTTGATTCCATCTTAGTAGTGGTTGATAGATTGAGCAAATATGGATACTTTATCCCCCTCAAGCATCCAATTTCAGCAAAGCAAGTAGCAGAAATCTTCATACAGGAAATCATCAAGCTTCATGGCATTCCCAAGTCGATTACTACTGATAGGGATAAAATCTTTTTGAATAAGTTCTGGAGAGAAGTTTTTGCAGCCGTAGGAACCAAATTAAGAAGAAGTACAGCTAACCATCCTCAAACAGATGGACAAATTGAACGTGTAAATCGATGTTTGGAAACTTATTTAAGGTGTTTTTGCAATGAGCAATCTAAAAAGTGGAATAAATGGTTGGCTTTGGCAAAATATTGGTATAACACCACCTTCCATGCATCAATAAGGACCACCCCATTCCAAGCGATTTATGGGAAGACTCCCCCACCGTTAATACATTATGGGGAAACAAAATCCAGCAATGACAGTGTTGACAACCTATTAAAGGAACGAGACTTGGCTTTGAATGCACTTAAGGAGAATCTGGAAATTGCACAAAATAGAATGAAAAAGCAGGCCGACCAGCATAGACGTGAGCTGACATTTGAGAGAGCGAGATTTTGAGAGAGAGCGAGAGCAAGATCTTGTGAACGAGAGCGAGATATCCGTACAAATTTTTCCTTTTTTTTCTTTATTTAATTATTCCCTGCCACCTTCTTCTTTCTTCCTTTCTTTCTTTCTTTCATTTTTTTTTTAATTTTCCATTTTATAAAAACAATTTCTAAAAATATTTTTTTATTATTTATAATTAAAAAAAAAAAAAAACTCCATCAAAACCTTGGTACCAAATGTACAAAAGGAATTCAAGATCATTATTGTAAAATCTTTTAAACTATTGATCTCACTACTGTGATTAAAATTTTTGTTCTTGATATCAATAATACAGTCTTATTTATAGACTTGCATGTGAAGGTTTTGAGTGTTGATTTGATTTATTATGTTCCCAAATTATTATCTAAAATATGTAAATTTGAATATTGAAGTTTTTTTTACCTAACTTTTTAGATTTAAGACTATCTGATGTTATTATTTATGTCAGTGACATTTAAAAGCTTCTATATCAAAATAATTACTATTCATAATATATAAAAGTAATAAATTATTATATCTCATAAAAATAAAAAAATGTAAATTAAATATCTCATTTATATAAAAATAATTACAAAAATCAATGTGTCCCACAAGGCAGACGTCGTCGATTTCGAGCTAGTTGTCATCATCGACTTTGAACTTGAAGTTGCTCGGGTTCTTTTTTATGTTGCTCTGGTACCTCTGCAGACGCTTCATAATATAAATATTCATTATGCTCTCCATGATCCCGACCATGTCCATGCACGTATGAAGACAAAGGACCAGCCTATGAGTCATAATGTCCTGAACCAGATGCTGGCATCATCATCATCATCGGACTAACATAATCAGTTTGAATCTACGTCTGCATCATAGGGGGCAACTCTTCCACATTATGTGCAACATCATCAAACTCATCCTCTTCCCGAATAGGTCCTCTACGTCTAGGAGCTGGTGGAGGAACAATGGGTATATCGTACATATAATGAATTTCCTCCATATAGCTTTGGTTGTCACTACATATAGCAAGAACCTGGTTCGAATCATTCGCAACCTCACGGAGTCTATGGTTGTTCGATCTCTGTGAATTATAAAATAATTAGACAATATTTAAAATAAATTTAAATTAAAAAGAATTAGATAATATTCATTTACCATACCCACAGCTGCTCCCGGATGAATGACGTAGCGCCTTGTGATATTATTATACCAATGAATATATTCTGAAGTGACATATGTGTCAAACTGTTCAAGAGAAACCCCATTGCAATAAACCTTGCACGATAGTACCATTGCACTACCAAATGTACAACTTTTTCGAACCAATCTCCAGTCCTTAGGTCAATATCATGCAGTACGGTTTAGTATTACAAGGTGATGGGACATCCTGCTGAAAATCGAATTGTCTCATCACACTGTCAGGAAGATGCCACTCACCAATGTGAAAACATATGAGAGGACTCATCGTCCGCCATATGTTTTGATCATTCGTACAAAAATAGGCAAAGTATGCATAAAAATTTTGTACGGCTCCCAAATAACCTGAAACACAAAATATTATATTAGAGAATATTAAAGCAAATACAATAAAAATGTGTATAAAATAATCAATTAGGTTCAGTGTAATGTACCTGTTCAGGTTGAAGCTGATCAAACATGTATCTATACTGGCTGATTACATGTGTGGTTGTCCTAGTCACACAAAATTTATCTCTCCACCTAAAATTTTAAATTGGTAATTTAGAATTTAAATTAACTAGATCAGTGATATAAAAATTAAATTGAATTAAAACAACATATCGAGAACCGTAGGCATGTCCAACTAACTGAGCGTCATTAACATGTTGTAGCTGTGGAGCCATTGTTGGAAATCGCTCCCAAGCCCATAGTTGAAAAAGTATGAGAGGCCCAACTATATCTCGAACCTCAGGTCTTGTTGCTTTGCATAGTTGTCTATACAACCATGCCAAGCATGCTCCACCCCACGAATACCGCCCCGCATCATGGAGGTTAGCTAACAGTGACAAGAACATCAAGTGAACAAAATGGCTTGATTTATCTGAAAACAGACTTCCACCCATCATTTGTAGTATATATACTAATGCATATCTTATGATTGTTTCCTCGTCTGCATCATCTGTGAGTTGATGAAATTGTGTTCCTAACCATATTAAACTTAACCTCGATCCTTTAATCTTGTCGACAGGTGGGGTCGCACCGAGGTACGTACAGTTGACAAACTTCTAATTAGTCATCGCACATCACTCCAATGACCGACTTACCGTCAATAGGTAACCCCAACAACACTTCTATGTCTTGTAGAGTGATAGTGCACTCTCCAACAGATATATGAAATGTATGCGTCTCGGGCTTCCATTTCTCGACCAAGGCTATGATCAGATGCCAGTCCTACTGAATAAATCCTAATCTGGCAACCTCATAGAATCCAGATGTGCGCAGTAACGGTAGTATTCGAGGGTGGAGTAGGATAGTGCGCTAGAGAACTGTCTCTCGACGCCTGCAAGATATTTCTCCAGTAGTGCGATCTCGTCATACAACAGATGATCGATGAATGGACTAGTCGTACAAAACATCGAGATCAACAGATCCTGGGTTTAAAGCCATGATCTGAAAAAAAAAATTATTTCTCAATTAAAAAAAATAATGTTCAAGTTAATTAAAAGAATATTTATTTCTCAATTAAAAAAAATATTTATTTTTCAATCAAATAATGTACAAGTTAATTAAAAGAATAATGTACAAGTTAATTAGAAGAATAATGTACAAGTTAATTAAAAAAAATAATGTACAACTTAATTAAAACAATAATGTACAATTTAGTAATCATTAATGAAAAACAAGAAAAAAAAGCTAGTAATCATTAATGAAAAAATAACAACAATAACAGAGAGAGCGAGATATTCAGCGAGATTGTAGGAGAGAGCGAGATGTTCAACGAGATTGTAGGAGAGCGACATTGTAGGAGAGAGCGAGATTGTACAAGGAAATTGCATGGCTTGTTCGAGATCAATCTCTCAATCTCGCTCTCTCCTACAATCTTTACTTTTTAAAGTGGTATTTATTAAATTCGGTTAAAAGTGAGACTTAAACCAAAATTAATATCCAAATGCATATTGAAAGAGAAAATCTTAAAAGATGAATAAGATTTTAAATAATTTTTTCTAAGCTAACTGTTCTTACAATTCACTTTTTTGTGGTCAAGAATGATAATATTGGCATTATAATCAACATGAAAATTAAATCAAACTTTGATCTCGAACAAGCCATGCGATTTTCTTGTACAATCTCGCTCTCTCCTACAATCTCTGAGAATGGAAGCTCCAATGGAAGTAATATACAAACCCATCTCTGAGAATCAATCTTTCGCCATTTTATTCGAACATTGAATTTATCTCAGTCGTTGCCTACGGAGAGAATTTATCACTATTTTCTTAGAATTTTTGTTATTTTGTTTGTATGTAAATCATGTTAGATGAAAGTCCATTCTTGAGCGTGGTAACTTACATAACTAAACCTTTATTTTTAGTTTAATTATATAAAAGATGGAAGTTTGAACATTTTACCTTACAGATATGTAACATCTTGAGTTAATTCAAAGTTAACACTAATTACTAACATAGCATCCATTAATGATAGTTCTTATGATTAAATTAATTAAAACTTTTTAACAACATATATATGAGAAATGTTGAGGATATGGGATGATTGCATAGGATTAATTAGACTATGCTTATCCTGATTGTGTAAAGAGCATTAGTCATGGCCGCTCTCTCCTTCAATCTCGCTCTCTCCTACAATCTCGCTATTTCTTACAATCTCGCTCTTTCTTACAATCTCGCTCTCTCTTACAATCTGCTTCACCCACTTATCTTCCTTGTTGAAACTTCAACCCTCGACAACCTTAATGTTTCTCTGTTTGTCAAAACTTCAACCATCGACAATCCTAATTTATGTATTGTTTCCAAGTTTTTGTTTGTTTGTCGAGTTCTCAACATTTGACCTCTACATTAGTCGAATCCTCAACCCTCGACTTCTAGCCTCGAACTCCCAAAACAATAATATTTCTCTAATAAGTTTCAAAACAACAATATTTCTCTAATAAGTTTTGAAAACAACAATAAAAATATTAAATGTTCCATTTTTTTCTCTCTGACACCTTTGTAAAAAGTCGGAAAGTAAGTTAATTTCCAAGTTTTCAACGGACAAATAACAACTTGTTTGAAAATAATTTGTTTTTTTTCATATGGAGTACAAATATTTCGAAATTTGATTAATCGGGAAAAACAAACTTTACATATATCTATGCATTCTTTAAAGCAAATTAAAGCAATTTATTTCCTTTTCTTTTTTTAAAGTACCACAATGATTTCTTTTTTGAAAAAAAAAATATTTTTTGATTAATTTTTATTTTGTAAAATGTTATACATTTAGTCCTTAAATTTTGAGTTTGATTTTAATTTTTCCTATCAAAATGCTACAACTTTACCCATGACATTTAAATCAATTTGGTCCCTACATCTCGAGGTTTACATTTTTTATCTTAATTTTTTCACTAAATACTCACTTTCCATATTTTGGAGTTAATTTATGTTAATAAATTAAAAATTGTTAAAAAAAACTTGTAGTTAATTAAGTTTAATTATTTCTATTGTTTTTAAAATTAAATTTAAAATTTTACTTCTAATTATTTTTAATTAATTAATAGAACTTGACGTCAATAATTGAAAGTAAGTATTTAATGAAAAATTGAGGTTAAAAATGTAAAATTTTGAAATTCATTGACCAAATTGAAACAGAACTCAAATCTCAAAGGTAAAATTATAACATTTGAAACTTAATTAAATTGAAACAAAACCAGACACCAAATAGAAACTATATCAAAAGATTTAGGGACAAAAAAATGTATAATTCTTTTTCCCCCCTTTTTTTGGGCTTAATTAACATTTATTGCCAATTATGTATTCAAAATGAAAAAGTCTACCTGGAATATCTGCTTTAAAAGCAAGTCATTAGATTGTCATCTATTTGGAAGTTGACTTTTATTTACAAGAAATACAAGTGCAAAAGTCAAGTGTTATCCCTTCAAACCAAGAAATAATAGTAATAAAGTATGTCCAATGTTTAGATCATAAATTTAAAATAGTACGTAAGATCAAATTATCAATAAATACGTAAAATTTCATAAAAATTTAAACATCACTTTAATCTTATTTTAGTTCATCAAATTTATACGTGGAATTTCCTACCTTGACATCTAAAAAAACAATAGGTGTTAAGTTACCTTATGGTTGACTATCAATTTTTTTATTTTATATTTTTGTGTAATATATATAGATAGATAGAGGAGGAAAAGACATAAAACCAGGTTATGACATTAAAATGTGTAAAAAAAAAAGTTATTAATTATTGGTTAAATTATAGAAGTAGATTTTAAATTTGAGTTTTATGTCTACTTAATATCTCAATTTTTTAAGGTGTCTAAATTTCTTCAACAATTTTTTTAATAGTTGTCTAAGCTTGTTAAAAAAACATTAAAATAATAATGATAGTTCTCTAAATTTTCAAGTGTTTTAGTAGTTTGATAAAAAAAACATATCTTCTCTGATAAGTCGTTGATAATCTTAGTTAAAACGAGTGTAACTCCATTGACATTAAAATGCATTAGCACTCGAATCTCTCTATCTACCCATTGTTGTATTAGAAGAACTCTTGATAATCTTAAGATTTTGTAAAATTTATTGATCTATAGATAAAAATTTAAATGGGTTTAAATCTTATTTTGATCTATAAACTTTGAATAATGTTCTATTTTGGTCTCTAAACTTTTAAAAATACATATTTTAGTATTTGAACTTTGAATATTATTTTATTTTGGTTCCTGAACTTTTAAAATGTTTGTTTTAGTCTTTAAGAGTTTAAAAAAATGTTTATTTTGGTCTTGAATATATTAAGATTTTGTTAACTATTTAACAAAATGACAATGTGACTTGTATTTTTGGATAACTAGGCTAGTAAATAAGTTAATTGCGCTAAAAAATCTAGAGTTTCAAATTTTGAATGAGGTGATAAAGCATAAGAATTTAAAAGATATTTTTAGTTCAAAATTTTGGTCATTCAATATTTTGGAATGTTGATTATTGCTGTTGAAACGTTAACATAATTTTAATAGTAGGACTAAAATAAACACTTTTCAAAGTTTAAGGACTAAAACAAATGTTCTTGAAAGTTCAGGGATCAAAATAGAACCGGATTCAAAGTTCAGGTACTAAAATAGGATTTAAATCGATGTAAATTTTATACCACGAAAGCTTAAATATTTAATTTTGTGAGTGTTCTACAATTTTTAAAAGTTTTAAAGAAAAATTATTTTAAATGATAAAACTGTTAAAAATATTTACAAATATAGAAAAATATCACGGTTTATTTGTAATAGACCATGATAGATTACTATTATATACATATAGGTACATATAGTAGTCTATCGCAGTCTATTACTGATAGACGTTAAAATTTTGCTTTCTCACATAAATATTTGGATTATTTTTGTTCTATTTCAAAATAGTTCAAATTTAAATACTAAATTTATAATTGAAAAGAAAAATTAAGAACTAAATTGACACATAAGGAAGAGACTAAAACTCAAAGTTAACATTCTATGTTTAGTAGTGTTTGCAACTTTGCATCTAAAAGAATATCCACTTTGTTAAAGCTTAAAGGGAAATGCTTTAGGAAAATCCCATGGCTTTCAGGCACAGAACAGCGATGCATCAGAAAGATTTTGGATAATTGTTTCCAAATACATCCATTAGTGAGAGCAACCAAAGCATTTGAGCCAATAATCTCTCACATTTCCCCTCTTCTGTAAATCGTACGATTCTTGAGAAGACGGGCGAAGTGTTTAACATCTGGAATCACTCCGAAGAGACTTTTCAATGATTGTGAAACTCTGGACGAGAAACAGCAGCGTCAAAGGAATTTTCACTACTTGGGGTTGGGGCCACCAGCTGGATTGCCTCTGTTTGCTGCTGTTTTTGTAGCCGTATCTCTTGCTCTTCCCCTTGCCTTCTGCCGATGACTCTGGATCTGGATATGCTTACAACCAGGTAGTGTATTTCTGATTCCTGTTCTTCCATTACGGAGTTTTGTTCTTTGTTGCTTTTGCTGTGGTGGGTTTGGACCGATTTGAGAGTTTGTGGCCCTCCTTCGTTTTGTTCTGTAGATTGAGAAGTGGTTAAACTTTTGTTTTGAAGAATGGTGAACTGAAATTGTGACTTGGGATTTCCTTTCCTATGAGGCGGAGTTGCCGTCGAGGACTTTTGTGATCAATATGATTGATCAGTTCATCAATTTTGTCATTCGGCCGCCCAGGTATTTTTTCTGCTACGCTTGCCAATTTCTTGAGCTACTGAGCTGGTTTATTGAGCTACAAGTGAAGTGACGATTATTCTGCAGTTGAGATCTTGTTTGTTTCTGAGGCCTATGAGCAGTGGAAACACTCAAATTAGTCTTTATACTGCATTTTTTTCCTCATTGTACATTTTGTTATATATTTTTGCCGTACAGGGCGGATTATAACCCTGATCAATATTTATGGGAGAAAAACTTCACTCTCGCGGGCAGAGCATACCAACGACAGGATTTGGAGGCAAGTATGGACGGACAAATTCTTTCGTAAATTTGAAGTTGTTCCTTTTTTTTTTTTTTTTTTTTTTTTTTAATTTTTAAATCTTATTTATTCCTGCCTATTGAATGATATCCATAATCCTTCCATATTAACAAATTTTGCCAATGCAGCTAAAAAATTCAAGGGGCCATACCTTGCAATGCAGTCATTATTTGCCTTCATCTATTCCTGAGGATACCCCTCTGCCTTGTGTCATCTATTGCCATGGTAACAGGTACTTGCATTTGTGGAACAATTTACAGTTGGAAAAGATTCCGGAATCTGATCATTCTCTGCATTGGAGGATTTCCTTGTTCTATTGCTTTTCTTTAGTAATATTGGTTTTGGACATGGTTTTGACAAGTGACAACTTGTCCTTTTTTTACTCTTTGTGGTGATTCTATATGATTTCGGACATTCTATGCTAAGAATTCTTAACTAAGTTTATTCTTGGGGAATTATTCAGTGGATGTCGAGCAGATGCTAATGAGGCTGCTGTCATACTTCTTCCATCAAATATTACCGTTTTTACGCTTGATTTTTCGGGTTCAGGCTTGTCTGATGGAGATTATGTCAGCCTTGGTTGGCATGAGGTATGCATCTATTAACCATACATCATGGTTTCAGTTAATTGAGGTTCTGAATCTGAAATATTTTGAAATATGATTTCAATGATGAAAGAGAGATGACCTCAAGGTTGTGGTGACATACTTGAGAAGCAACAAACAAGTATCCCGTATAGGTCTCTGGGGAAGATCTATGGGTGCTGTAACTAGGTATGTTGAGTCATATTTTTTACCATGCTGTCATCAATATATTGTATGCCTTGATGTTTTAATTTGTCATGAAATTGATCTTAGAGCGAGAGTATGAAGTGTACATTCTTTAGCTGTATTCATTTTAGTTTGTTCTCTGCATCCTTTGTCTATTTTGTCCTCATCTTTTGACAGATGATATATTGATGCAATCGTGCTAAATCACGGTTTTGTACTTCTTGGCTGCCACGTGGTAGTGGCTTGAACTTGTATGTGAGGGAATTCTGCAACTTTTTTCAAGTTAAATATAATTTATTTCCAGTAACAATGTTTATTTTTAAAATAACACCTTCAATTTATTATATCTCATAATATAGATGAAATTTGTACCCACTAAGGACCTTACGGATGGTGCCCTAAGTAAAGGAAAGTTTACTTGGTTTAACATGAGAGAAAATGTTGTTCATAAATCATACTCTTATCCATTGTTTTCTTGTCGCGAATTAGTTGTTAGATATTTCAAAATTCATGGGAGTTGAGAGGCTTGGTAGAGTTTTCAAACCACTTTCCAACTGTACGTGAGACAAGATTGTTGGCATGGGGCAACTAAACTGTCCTATTTGAGCTACCCAACTAAACCGTCCTATTTGAGACACTGATTATCTGGTCCCAACTTAAGACATTGATTATCTTATGGGCATTTATTACCTGACTTTTTTTTGTACTATGAGCTTGGTTTGATCCTCTGGGATTTGAGTCTGTTTCTCTAGTTCGTGATAAAGCCCATTTCCAACCCCCCACCACTCATGGCTAAAAATCTGCCTTTGTACATCCTTCCATTTCTCTTAATAAAGGCTCGGTAAAATCTGCATTGGTGAAAGCAAGCACTATTCTGTTCTGGAAGGATGATGGAAGGGTGTTGCTTTAAATCAATGGATACACCCAATTGACAAGTACTTCTGATATTACTGTGGTATAGAGATGTATCAGACTTGAAGAAACTCCCATGGCTGTCAACTTCCTGCTAACTAGGAGGCTACAAAGATAGCCATTTGAACTTTTAACTTTAAATTATACGTCGAAAATGATATCCAACTTTGAAAGAAGAGTGAACAGAAATTCCCTTGACCTCTAATGCTAGCCTCCAAACCCTCCATAAATTGGAGGGTTTTCTGGGAATACTCTAAATGGAAAAATCTTCTTAGGAGTGAAGGGAACTATGATTGGTGTTCCTTCTTGTGTAGTGTTCTATGTGGAGTCTCGTGTAAAAGCCCTCTTCTTTTGTAGCAATTTGAGACCTTTTTTGTACCTCTTTTGGTTTGGTGAATCTTGCCTTGTTCTTTCATTTTATTAGTGAATTTTGTTTCCTTGGTTAAAAAAAGTAGAAGAAAAAGAAGAAAAAACCTTGCTGTTTCACTTCTTTAGTACATCCATTTCTCATATTTCTGTGAAAAAAAGATGTTCGGTGAATATTTAAAAATTTAACGGTCTGGTTTGGTTTCTTTTTTTTTTTTATCTTTTTTTCAGTTTGACTGGAATTTATGATATTTAAATTTTTTAGGATGTATTCAATTACCTGAAGCCTTCTGTGATACAATGCAGCCTTCTTTATGGAGCTGAAGATCCTTCCGTAGCCGGAATGGTGCTTGACAGTGCCTTTTCTAACCTTTACAACCTAATGATGGAACTAGTTGATGTTTATAAGATCCGACTACCTAAATTCACGGTACAACCTCTACCTTATGCCACTTTTCACTAACTAGTTTCACCCATCTGCATATTTCATTGGACGCTGCTAATTGTGTCACACTAATTACTGAGAACTATAGCTGTAACAAATCTGCAGAAGTGAACAATTGTTCCTTCTTCTTCTTCTTCTTCTTCTTCTTTTTTTTTTTTTTTTTTTTTTTTTTTTGTAAAAGTAAAAAACAATCACTAGTGAAAAAAAAGATCGTGGAGTGATTGTGATAATGCTTGAGGCTTTGGAGACAAAGAAAAGGAGTTGGATCTTTAAATTAGACCTAATGAAATCTTATGATATGGTGGGTTTAGAGTTTTTATTACATGTAATGTAAAGAAAAGGCTTGTAGAAAGGTGGTACTACTATTTAAATTTGTGCTAGTTGACGTGAGCAGTTCCAGGTGGAGTATTCTCTACATGTCTTTTCAGTAATTATTCGACTGTCTGTATTAATTTGGATTGGGAGTGCTTCCTTTAGTCCATAGATAGGGAAGATATTTTCTGTCTATTTGTTTTGGCTTGTCCCCGGTTTACCTTTTTTTGTGTTAATTAAATTATATGCTCCGGAGTGTTCCTTCTAGAAAGATATGATGTACTAATGGTGACATAATGTAAACTTGATATGCCAGGTAAAGATGGCTGTTCAATACATGAGGAGGGTAATTGAGAAGAGGGCAAAGTTTGATATCATGAATCTTAATTGCTTACAGGTTTGTCTGACCCATTATTATATTAGAGCTTGCTAGATTGGCTTCTTCATTTATATTTATCTGGTCGTGCCAATTATTTTACTGGGAGGATCTGTCTTCAAAAGTTTGCCATTGACCCTACTTGAACATGAAGCAGAGTTATTTCATTGCAGTGCAGTACGTTTATGTATGAAACCATTTTTTGAAATGCCATCAGGTGACCCCAAAAACTTTCATTCCTGCTTTGTTTGGGCATGCTAATTGTGACAAGTTCGTTCAACCTCATCACTCCGAACTCATCTATAATTCATATGCGGTACTGTCCAATTTTGAAAGAATTATACTTTTTAGCTATAGGATTAAAAATTTCTCATTTCTGATTCATTTTTTCTTTATAATGCAGGGGGATAAAAATATTATTAAGTTCGATGGGGATCATAACTCGTCAAGACCACAATTCTATTATGACTCGGTTTCTATTTTCTTCTATAATGTTCTTCATCCACCCCAGTTACCTTCCGCTCATGCAAGCAAACTTGAGAAATATTATGATTTAGGGGATTTGAAGATTGGGGCTGATAAGGATGAGGTAAATTTCTGTCTTGATGCCAGAGTAGTACTATTTTTTATTCAATATATATTGTCTTTTATTCATATGTTATTCCTATTGTTTTTGAAGTTTTGATTCCATGTCCATGATCAAGTTTTGATACCGAAAGTTTGTCACTAATTTATGCAACTACAACACTGACATGATTACTGTCTTCTTGATATCTCTTAATTCTTAAATTATGTAATAGCTTATTTCATAAATATTGTTAGCAGCTGTAAAATCTTAAATTATTTAATAGTTTATTTCATAAATATTGTTAGCAGCTGTAAAATATTTTACTGTTAGGAATGTTAGAGAGTATCAAGAATGTTGGCAATTTGCTAATGAGTTCATTTACTAGCAATTTGGAGAATATAAACATATTTCGTTCTTTTGGTTTGATGAGACTCCTAGGTCTCTAGGCTAGTCCCTCTTTGGCTCATTTTGGGAGGATTGTTTGTTGGCTATTAATGGACTTCTTGTATTTATTCATTTATTCACCTGAAACTTGGTTTTCAGATTTCAAAAAGAAATTATTAGATTATAGTTTAGATAGAGTTAGGGAGATTGAGAAAGAAGCAAAATTTGGAGAGTTGAGTCAGCGGTGTTTTTTAATTCTTTGGTTATAATTTATTTACTGTTAGTATATGTATAGATATATTTTTTAAAGCATTTACTGTTAGTATTTTAATACCTATTATATATTTTCATTATTCAGTACTTGAATTTATAGTGTCTATCAGATTCACACAATCTCCAACCTTTTGATTTCCAGAATCTAATATACGAGATAATATCAAGGCTTCGCTCTACTGGAAATGATGTTGCTGGTTCATCTTCGGCTCCTAGTGTTCCAACCACGAAATTTGTTGGTGACCTTATTTCTGAAATTCCTCCAGTGATAACAGAAATTGTATGTCTTAAATTAATTGCCATCTTTTGACCTTTCCTTTACCCATTGCTTAACGTTGTGATTGTGATGTATTTGTGATGTCTGCTGTAGGATAACATACCTAATGACTATAGTACAATTAACAGTGATGAGCCATCACATCTGCAGGTGATCTTAATTTACTGTCATTGAAACTTGAAAGTGGTTTTAATTTTTAAATCTTCTTGCTTATTGTTTCTGGGATTGATATTCAATAATCAGTATCCATTTCTAGCATTTGCATCTTATAGTTTATGCCTCTGCACCTTAAAGAAAAAAGGTCATTAGTGCAGGCCTTGCCATTTGTCATCTTTTAACAGGGGTCTGTAGTTTCAATTTGTAGGACCAGCTAGATGGTGAAACTGAAGAATGTTGCTCGTACACGAGTTCGAATAGAGAAAGCTGGGGAAGATGTTCTTCCCTTGGCGGCAGTGAAGAAGAATCTTCTGCTGCTTGTGTGGTTTCTAAGAACAAATTTCAGGTTCTCTCCCCATCTGATGAATTTAATCCTGTTATGATCAAAATCCCATTTCTTAGGAATAGAATATCTATATCAATGGGCATTAAATCACCTGGCAATTTTTTGGTTTTTAGTCTGATACCTTGTTAGAGAATGGGTGAGAAGGATTTGATTTCAGTGTTCAGCTTCAAGATAGATAGTTGCCAGTGTTGTTTTTCTGTATGCATGATATTCCATTACATATGATTGCAGGAGACTTTTGAAGCATTTCCAACACCTCTTCGAAGCACACAAGGAAAACCATCTGATTCGTCAAAAGATGAAAAGAAGAAGAAAAAGAAGAAAGTTGCGACCTCTCAGTCTCAGAAGCAGAAGAAATCGAAAACGGAGAAACTAGAAGCCCTTAGTAGACACCTTAGGCTTTGCATTTTAAGGCGAGTACATCGTTGAAGATGGCCATTTATGGTTTACACTGTAGCATACCCACAACATTGTAAAATGTCAGCCGTCGTTTCTTTAGATTAAATTGTAGCTTCCCCAACCCAACAACATATGGAACAAAGTTGGCAGTAACCATTAAGATTCTTGTCTTAGTAAATTAAATTGCCCTGTGCGAGTGTTTATATCATTTTGTGCTTCGATTACTTCATCTTCATGTTGGAGCTATAACAAATTTTAGAAATTGCAGATGTGTTGGATCTTTAAATTAAATGGATGAGGGAAGATTCAAAATTTGGTTCGAACTTGAATTCTCTGAAGTTCTATCTGGTAACATACTCCCTATCTGCATTCTAGTTTGGACTCAACAGGCTAGATTTTTCATTTAATATCTTATAATGGATTTATAACCTGCACGAGCTTAACATAGATTTTCCTTTAAGGTTTGGTATTGGATTGAAACGATACATTTCAAATGGAAGGGGAATGTGGATTATATCGAGAAAATGCAAAGATGAGTTCAACTCCAAACAATTCTCCAAGACTAAATATTGGTCCAACCCGGATCATCGATATAATCATCATGGTTCACCAAATATTGGTCCTACTCAGGAAAATATTTTTGTGCCGAGATGTGATATGATACACATGTAAAGACTAGCAAAACTATAACAAGAGTTAACCGTGGAAGAACGTGTAAAGAAGGAACACTAGGACTAAAACAACCTTGTTGTTTAGTCTAACTGGTCGTCGTCCCCTATCGATATTCCAGATGAAGGATCGAACTTTTCCCTGGCTGGAAAAACAGCACGTGATTCCTTGTGAGTGGAGTTTAAGCTTGACTCCAGTATCTGATGTGCAAGTATCATCTCTGATTTGGAAAATGCACCATCCCTGTACTGTCTTTGCTTCTTTACTGGCCTTGGACTCTCATTTGGGGAGCTATGGCAACCAGAATCTGGTGTCAATGGTTCGTGATGCGACGATAAAGAATCATCAACAGAGACACTCTTGGCTTGGACACGTTCCTTTGATGTTTTCTCTTGGCGAGGAATCTCGGATGTGGGAGCAGGTGTTGGTGGGTCGTTTTTATCAGTTTCTGGGCACTTATCACCAGAAGCAGGAGCCGTAAAGGCAGAGGCAACAGGGGCTCCTGAAAGAACCCCACTAAGTTTTTGTTGCTCTTCAATTATCTTCTTCAGGTACTTGCCTTGAGCTTCAATCCGTAATTGTAGCTGTCTCTGAACCTGCATACCATAAAACAATCAGATGCTTGTGGAAATTTAGGCTGTTTCAAAGCTCTGTCCTGCATCAGTTAGAGACATCACATATGGCTTAAACCAAAAGTTGAATAGAGAATAACTTGAACATACCTCCAATTGTTCATGCAGTCGCTTCTGGACCTCCATCTGCAGTTTAAGTGCTTCAGTAATTTGCATTCCCCTGCAAATAGAAAGAACAAATAAAATAACGATGAGTTTATTTACTTGTCCTTTTAATCAGGTGGTGACAGAGTTTAGGGTTAAGCCCATCAAAAAGTCAGTTACCAACTAAGAGCAAGAATGGTGCCTGTTTCTAAATTATATTTACATCAACTTTCAATATAACACAAAGCTGAATGAGAAGTGTATGGCTATTAGATCTACTTACGACGAGCCATCAATGTTTGCTAGTATGTCACCAGAATCCTTCTTGTCAGCCTTTTTCCCTTGCATCAACAATACAACGGGTGAATGACTTGGTGAATTTCACTAGACATAGCGTCATGGCTGCAAATTTTTGTGCGCATAAAGATGGAAAATGAACAATTGGGAACTAGATTCACTTACCATCAGATGAAGAGTCGGGAAGGTATTTTGCGAGTCGATATTTCTAGAGGGATCCAAGAAGACATCTTAGAAAACAAATTTTATGCATGCTAACATAAACTTAACTTATGTAAGAATAAGAAAAAAAAAATCTTAATTCTGTGAAAGTTCACAGTACCTGTAGGTGGCTTTTGACGTGGTATATTGTTAAACCTTGAACACCCATTACTCTAAGGACACCTTTGGGTGTAGCACCTAACAAAGAGATGAAACATGCACACATAAATATGGTTTGACATCATTTGTTAGCACACAAGTTCAAGATAATCTACCCTAGCTGCAAATTTACTAGAGTTCATCATGTTTTACTCTTCCATTCCCTATACTATTTACAAAAGTATGCTTCTCCCTCCTCGATTAACAAACTGGGCATGATCAATAAAAGGCTTCTACAAGGAGGAGGATTATGTATGTAGAAAAACACCCCCTCAATGTAAATTTGCATAATTACTTTTTTCTTAAAAAAGATCGAGAGATGCATCCAATTTATTATGTCTATTTTCATATGTTTGTTTATTTTATTCTGCACAAGAACCTAACACTTTCATTTATTTCATATGAACAGGAAGGGAAAATTGGTACAACTTGCCAACAAATAACTAGCCCTATCCAATTGTTTGAAATGTAAAAATATGACGAGTTAAATTTGGTATCAACAACAGTCATTTTCATTTATATTATACTATATAATAGACATATAATATAAATGAAGATGCTAAACTATAAAGCCACAAGAGGTGAGTTTACTCACGATCTGGACCACCAAGTTGTGCCACTGCATTAACAAATCGTTCGTGAAGATCATGTGTCCATCGCAGTCTCTGCTTTGAGGCCAAATTTGGGTTGTTGCTGGTATTATTTCCATTTGTGGGGTCCATCGAGCAGGCATCAGAAGGTATATGCTGATCACGAACTAATAAGTTGTTTTGAAGAAAGCTTGAATTATGAGCACTCTGTTGTTGAAACATGTCATTTACCTGTAAACAATAAGCAACCGAGTCTAAATGAAGAAAAGATGACTGAGTTCAACAACAGAGCATCATGATGAATTCAAAATCTGAAGAAAAAGTGACTTATGATAGAGATTCATGATTTTGCTAACATATACTATTCTCTGCTAAGATCAATGACAGAAAACCTTAGAACTTGGCAACTTTATTGGGTTTAATAGGTCTCAGAGATGTTTGGATCATTTGCTCTTCAGAGGGGGCACTCTTCCTCAATCAAACCTATACCCAACAACATAAAAAATGTGGTATCTGGAGAATTTATATGCAAATTCGGCAGTAATTAGCAATGGCCGAGCAAAGAGCGTGGTATCAAGAGAGGTGTCAGTGTCACCCCCAGAACACTTCTCTTCACCAAAGAAAATAGATTAGAATCTGAAAAGACCAATTGTTAATGATAATAAAAAATATGCCAAAGAAACAGATGCCTATTCGACACTGATTGGTCCCCCCAAAAATTCAATTAATCAAATCAATGTAATCTTGAAAAGAATTAAAACCAGCGACATGGATACTTGAGCATCAGAATAACTCCATTTCGTTTTCATTAAGAAGCTTTAGAAGAACACGGACCTCGTTAGTTATTCCCTTCAAAGGTAAGTAACCAATGCTTCAATCACTCAAAAGAAAGAAACAACGCCCCCCCATTTTCCAATCGGTAATCACATACAAGCCCAAAACTGATTAAGAAGAAAACCCTCCAAAGAATAAACAAACCAAACTAGCCGAATCAAATACCACGACTTAAAACAAACTTAAAAGCTACAAAAAAATTAACTAGTTGGCATTACAACAAGCGAAAGAGAAAAGAAGAACAATGGACTGATAAGAACAGAACCAGAAATGAGAAACCGTTGGCTAGGGTTCTAGGGTAGACAATCAGGCTTAGTTAAATTCTAGAGGACATGGATGGGGGTTAAAATTGAAAACTTAGCCATTGCAAAGCATAGAAACAACTTAAACTAGAAACCCCATATGAATGGAAGATAAAATTATAGGTTTAGAGAGGGAGAGAAAGAGAATAAGTAGGTACCCAGATCTAAGACCGCATCCCCCAATATTGGGATGGCGCCATTTGTGAGTGTCTTGAAGCTTTGAAAGTATGTAATCTTGTGGACAATCAAAGGAAGAAGAAGAAGAAGAAGCAGAAGAAGAAGAAGAAGAAGAAGAAGATAAAACTGGATTCTCTAGTGGGTTGTGACAGTTAAACAAATGTAATGGCATCTGATTCCTTCCTGTCTCTCGGTTTCTGCGTCAAAGAACAGTGAGTGTGATTTCTGTGGAAGTTGAAATGGAAAGAGTGAAAGAGGAAGTTGTTCTGTGACTGTGAGAGCAGTCTCATCATCAGCAATTCAGCTTTTGCCTGATGCGCTTTATAGGAAGGAACCCAAAAACCGGTCCGTTTCGAAGTTTGGGTAAACCTCTTATCTCTTCTCCATCACTCACCTTTCGCCATTTCATAACTCTCAATTCATTAGAGATAGTCTTAAAACTAATTCTAAAACAAATTTAAATAGGTTAAATTGCAATATATATATATATATATATATATATATATATATCAACCACTTAAAATAGCTTTTAATTGAAAAAAATTTTAAAAGTAGAAAAATAAAGAAATTTTTTTATACAAATAGTAAAATTTAATTATAATTGTGATGACATTGTTATCAATGTCTATCACTGATTAACGCTGATCGAAGTCTATCAGTGTCTAGTAGTCATAGAAATTGATACAAGTCTATTATTGAGAGAGGTTGATAGAAGTCTATTAGTGTCTATCAATATATATATTACAATTTCTGTAAATAGTTTGATATTTTTACTATTTGTAAAAATTTCTTCTTTTAAAATGTATTTTAAATCGTTTTTACCAAAAGAGTTTAAATAAACATGATTTTTTAAAAAAAATATTTAATTTTTAAGTCAATTAGAACAATTCCTAAGAAGTTAGAATTTAATCTAGTTTGATAAAACTTTATAAAAAATCCTTGTAGCTTAATAAAATTTTCATAAATAGTTCCCACACAGGTTTTAAGAAGTTAGAATTTAATCATTATAGTTTGATAAAACTTTATAAATAATCTTTATGGTTTAATAAAATTCTTGTAAAATAGCTCCTACAATAGGGACTATTTATGAGAGTTTTATCAAACCATAAAGATTAAATTCTAATTATAAATTATATGAACTAAATTCTAACTTATTTTTCAAATTATAGGGACCAAATTTGCAATTAACATTTTAAAAATAATAACTTGAAAATAAAAGGTCCATGTTTTTCAAAATAGTCATTTTTATTTACTCTTTTGATAAAAATTGTTTGAAATGAACTTTAAAAGTATTTTAAATATTTTTTTTTGAGTGATTGTCAAACATTCATTTTTTTAATTAACTTATTATCAAAATTAAATACTTGATAAGTTAAACCAAACACGTCTTAAGTTTGTCAAGTAACCATTTGACTTTTGATTTTTAGATTTTAAAATTTATGGTGTCAACTTTACAATTTTTTTTGCTATATTTTTCATATTTTTCACCTGAACATTTCAATTCTTACCCATATTCTAACCACAAAAATAAATTTAAAAAATGATTTTTTTCCTTTTTTTTTTTTTTTTTTTTTTAAGATTTGAGGTGATTTTTTAAAACATTCTTAAAAAATAGATAATGAATTTAAAAAATCAACCTAATTTTCAATAAATGATTATCAAGAGACATAAGAGACGAGATTTATATTTTAATCTAAATAGCAACCTTTTATACATGTCTGTTTATCTACATTGTCCAATTACTCTCTAATTTTCTTTTTTTATAATTATTTGATTGGTTGAAGTTATACCTGGATAGAATACTAATTATCATTTTAAAAATCGATTTTCGATCACCTATTTTATAGTAGTTGAACTAAAAAGGTGAATATAATATTCTACTAGAAATTTGCAATTGAACCATAAGAGCGTTTGCTCACTTTTTGGTTGCTGGTTAGGCCAAGTTGACAATCATTTCTTGGACCTTTGGTTTAAGGAATCCAAAATGCATTTGAATTGTCTTTTGAGGTTACAATAAAATGAAAACTCTATAATCCAAGAAATAATTAAATAAAGTTGATTTGTTGGGATAAAATGAAAATATGATGATAAGCCATTAATTAAAAGATCAGATGTTCAAATCCTGAACTTCAATCTATTGCTAATATTTGGGATGCATTCTCTATCTCTGGTTTCAAAGGTGTCGATAATTCGATTCTTTATTCCACAATGATTGAACTCAAAAATAAATAAATTAACTTGTACTTATTCATAGTACTTATTTTCATTCCATTTTTCGATTTGAAAAATTAAAGTTGAGGAATTCTTAATTCTAATTTCTACTTAAATAAAATTCTCATCCCATTTCAAATGGAGCTTGAAAAAAATCTATATCAATCTTTAGAAGTAAAACTAATGTTTATGATGTCGATGTCGATGGATGTGTCATAGTCTCGATTTTAAAGAACGTCGATGGAAATATCGATAAAACGAAGATGTTGATGGATATTTCTAAAAAAAATTATAAAAACCAAAAAGGAAAATATTCTCCTTGAAAACATTGTTGAAAACCCAGTGAAGATTTAATGTTGCAAATAATTTCCTCCATAATTCCAAAGAATAATGACATTCAAAGAAGATATGTTGGGGGCCTATTGTAAAAAGAAAGAAAAGAAAAAAGAAATGATGGGACTCTCTATATTCTCATGAACCACCTTATACCGCCCCTCCCCACTACTAGCCCTTCTCCAATGATGTTGACCCCTTCTCCCCAAATCTAATCTATACCTCTTCTGTCCAACCATTATGCCCTCGCCCAAACCAGTCTCTGTATCCATAGATCAAAAAGTCTTCTCCATTGAAGATGATTACTGTTACAGAACCTTTCGCATCCGATTGACTGATACTACCAAAGATCGAGCATACTTTCTCGCCTTGCATTGGATTGAGTAAATGAGTAACCGACGAGAGTTTCGATTTGATGAACAAACCGTGTGGATTGAGTAAATGAGTAACCGACGGGGTATACTGGCAGAAGACGCTATGCTCAATAATAATGGAGGGTTAAACAAGATCCTGGTCCCTATCAGTGAAGGAAGAAAGGGTTGGAAAGCCTTTTATACATTGACCTTATCCTTCCAAGACAAAAAGATAGATCCCCCTCAATCACAACCACATCCCTTAAATGCACCAACCAAATCCTTAAAGGAAGCCTCTCCCCTATCCTTTAAAGAGGCATTAAAGACAAAATCTTCTCTAATACAAACCGAAGGGGCAGCTATAAAAGACAAACATTCCTTGGGGTTAACTCATGCCACGATTCACTTTAGCATGACCATCATTGTCACGAGGCATTGTTTTCACGATGATTGGTATAATATTATGCAGACCCTACAGATACATGTTTGTGGCCGATGTGCAATCAATTCGATTGAAGCTGATCGAGATCTCCTTAGATGCGAGGATGAAGAACAAACTAAATTCCTCGAGTTGATCAAAGACTGGTACAAGGTTGGTCCGTTTTCCCTCAAGTTCACCCCATGGAGTAATAACTCAACCAAGGCAAACCTAGTTGTCCTCTACTATGGTGGATGGATCAGAACCAGAAACCTCTCTTTGGAATGTTGGAACAATCGTACCTTCAAGTTCATTGGGGTCACCTGTGGCAGCTTCTTGGAAGTTGCAAAGAAAACCTTATCTCGTCCAGATCTTTTAAAAGTATCGATTAGAGTCAAGGAAAATACCACGGGTTTCATTCCGACTATTGTTGGTATCACATCTTCATCTACATCTCTGATGATGGTACAAATAGACTCGTTCTTTAACAATAATATATCAATTTCTGGTCTTTGTTGCCGAAATCTATGGCTCTCAGCCCCCGGACGGTTGACCTCCTCAGGTGATGCGGAAACGAGGTGCATGTTGACTTATATAAGGACTACTTGGACCATATCTGATTTCAGCAACTACACACACTTTGCAGGCACCCCTTCTGACCCCACACCTGAAGGAAATCTAAAGCAGAGATCTCCATGAGCAGCGGAAGTGGATCATTCCCAATTCTAATCAAAATGAACACAACAATTATAGTCTAACTGGAAACAAATAGATTATGCATCAATAGAAATTACAACATGCTACAAGAGGATAAGGGATAGAGTACGCATTCCTTTGAAGAACTATTCTTCAAGTATCTCTCTACCAGTCTCCAATGCGTCCAAAGCAGCACTCAAACGCAACGAATGGAACACGACTTCCATGAATGTCTAGATACACCTCAAATCCAATAGAGTCCAACTCGATCTACGAACTGAGTTAGAAAACCACCACAAGTGTTACTTTGGTATTCTCGGTGTGAGAATCCAGGAGTTGTGAGCTATGTATGATCTTGGATTGAGGAAGATAGGAGGTTTACGATCGAGTAGACGATTGAGTAAGTAGGAGATATGAACATTTTCTATCGTATAGATGATGTACTCAATCGTTTAGAAGATGAAACCTATCGTATAGACTTTGCTACTCGATCGTGTAGCAACGATCAAAATAGTAACTATTGTATAGTCAACTCTTAATGATTGTGTAGACTTTCAATGGCTATCGCTTAGTAAAAACTCTTTTTACTTAATGGCCTTTTTCCGTAGATTCTTCCAAGTGAATCAACTCCCTAATTTTGGAAAAAAATTTCTTTTTATCTCACAGTTACCATAAAACTTCCAATAACCTCCGACTCAAATCAGTTTTTAGAGAAAAAGAATTAATTATCATATAATTAATATATTATAAATCAATATGATAACCAACTTATCATATTATATTTATAACCTATAGTTTTAATATTTCATCATATGAAACATATAAACAATAGTTCTTTTTCTATTTTATGGTACTTAATATAAATCATATTTATATTAATTCCTCCAATTAATGTATCTAATACATCATATCAATTATATCACATATAATTGAACTTCCTCTTGTTAATTTGAACACTTCAAATTAACCCAAAATCTGATTCTCAACTTGAACCCATTGAGCTATCAAAGGAACCTCATAGACCTGTAGCTTAAAGCTCCAATGGTACGTGAGTAATTGACTAAATTCTTTAGTCACGAGATCCACCATCTATTAACTATTGGTCACTCCACTAAAGACCGGTAGCTACACTCTTCGCACTACAGATATATTTATGTGTCCATATGGCCAATCAATAGTGCAATAATCCTTCACAAATCGCTTGTAAGTACAGCTAGGCCAATTTACCGTTTTGCCCCTGTAGTTACATCTAACTTCTTAAGTACCATTGATTCCTCTAATGAATAATAAGTCATAGTCCTACTATGATTGAGTCCTCTCTTCCAAAGAGAGGGTGTGGCCACTATTTTCAAGACCTGGAATTAGCCCTTAAGGGAGCAATTTATCTACATACCCCTACTTCGGGGGAGGAGTGAATTCCGTCTTGTATAGCTAAGTTTCCAGCTCCCCAATCAGACGAATCCCCAAAAAGGTAGGCTTGTTGAGTTGGCAATCTAGCCACTCTCACCCATACTAATCAAAGGACTGTCCTTATAGGCAGGAGTTCCTAACTCACTCAGAATTAAGGTCATGTCACCTATGGTCATTTTAGTGAAATGTAAGTCTCAAATTATCAATGGCGTTATATAAAGAGACTAATCATCTCGTGGTCTGGTATTATACAAACTATTTGTATAAGACACCTTTACTCACATGACTCCACATGAATGGTCAGGATCAGACTATGTGTAGCACTTTATGACACTTGTAAATATCTACAAAGCAGGCCGTATCTGCAGTGTCACCAAGAAAAGGTATTCCTCCTTTATCCTTATACTACAGACCAATTAGGTTATTACTTAAGGTTGATTCACTTATATGTCTCACATACATGCTTAAGTTACATGAAATAACTACAAATCTTAGTTTATTGGATATGAGTAAATGCAAATAAAATCACATTTATTTTATCAATAACAATGTGTACAAAATGTTTACAAACTACGAAACCACCAGGAGAATTAGGATACCAATCCCAACAAGACCTACCTGTTCTGACCCACCCTACAACCCACAGCTTATACCTATTTGTCCTTCCTCTTTAGCCAAACAGATCGACCCACCTTCCATTAGCTCACCTAAGTCCATTTTATCCACCCTTTCAAAAAATCCCATTCTTCAACCCATTATCTCACCCAAGCCCATGCTTCAGCCCTTACCTACTGGACTTCCTTTTAACCTCGATAAACTCATAGTCCTTCCTTTAGTCATCAGAATCGATCCCCTTCAAACCAAGCCTAACCATTTCCTCTCGCCATTCCCACTTTGAACCCCCGTCGATCTTCCTTCCCCCCTCCCCCCCCCCCCCCCCCCCCCCCGAGCTTTTTTCCTCCCTCCACAAACTATCCATCACTATTCATAACAAGCAGTTTTACTTTGTCTCTGGCACAAAACTTAGCTATTCGATTTCCTGCCCTTTTTTTCAGATCACGACGACTTAGACCTTAGTCTTATCCCCCTCTCTTCAGCTCCTCCTTCCTCGCTCTCTCACCCCTCCTCCCCTCCCCCGGCTTCTCCTTACAAAATACGTTGGTAGGCGCCTCATTGATGGCTGAGAGCGACCTTGAGCTGGAGAACAACCCTACTTCTCACCTTCAAATTGTGGTTCCCTGGCTCTTGGAACATAACCTGTGCATTACAACAATTCCATCCACCTCAAAAAAGGTTAAGTGATCTCATAAACAAAGAAGAGGCATAAATGAATTAAAAAGGCTCTACTCCTCAATCAATTATGACAAAGACCTTTCTAAGGTTTACTTTGGTGGGTTGACCACCTCTACATGATCATTCTATCCTGGAACGTCCAAGGCATTGAGGCCTAAGAGAAGCGTGCAGTTGTGAAAAATATCATCTTAAAGCACAATCCGACAATGGTCATGTTGGGTTGTATGTCATAAAACTCGTGGTTTGTGAACAATAAACTTATTTTGTTATCAATAAAGATGTTTTTGAGGTTTCTTTCAATAAAATTGTTATTGAATGTATGAATTGCTCATTTTGTTTAAGAAAGAATCTAAATCCAATAAACTAAAGATCCATGAATATTATATAAATACTTGAACTTTATGTGGTAATATAAAGATGGAACAAGTTCGAGTAAATAGTCAAAACGGTCTATAGTATATGAATAAGGTTGGGTGCCTTATTTTGGTAACACTATCAGATACAACTTACTCTTTAGTTGTTACAATTTGTTGTAAAGTGCTACAAACGAAGTGATCTTAATTCGTTCATGTAGTGACATGAGGAGCAAGGGCGTCCTATACAATGAGTTTGCATAAGATTGGACCAAGAAATAAGTTACCCTTACTTTATAACGTTGTTTACTGTTTAAGACTGACTATTTCAAAGTGATGACCTAGGTAACTTGACCTTAATCCTGAGCTAACTATTAACTCCTGTTTATTTGGGATTATCCTTATATTTCCATGGGTGAGGATTGACTCAACAATGCCAGCTCAATAAGCCTCCAATTTCAGGGGTAAAACTGGGTAGATAGCTGGGGATATAGGGTGCAAGATGGAATTCGCCCCTACCCGTTTTTAAGGATATTAGAGAGGTTGTTCCCTTAAGTGCTGACTCCAGGTCTTGAACAAAGGGCCCTACCCTCTCATTGGCTCGAGAAGGATTCGGTTTAGTGATTGGATAACAAACTAATTGTTCATTAGAGGATTAGTGAGACTTAAAAAGCAAGATGTAATCTTGTGGTAAAACAGCTTTTGACCCAGCCATTATTACGAACAACATGTGAAGGGTTGACTTACTTATAATGGTTATATCGAGTGGACACAATATATCTACAGTAAGGGAAGTGAAACTACTGGACTTTAGTGGAGTGACCCAGTAGTAACAAATGGTGGTTAATTAGATTAAAGAGTTTTGCCGGTTAATCTCGGATCATTGGAGCCCATGATCTGTAGGTCCATGAGGTCCCCCTACTAGATCATATCGGACTAAACCTTATAACAGTATGACGAACAAATTTGAAGTGTCCAAATTCTATTTTTGGAGCAAAGCATTAAATATATACGATATATTTAACTTAATCTTTAATTGTGAATTAAACATAAAGAGAGAGAAATAAGAGATATTTAAATAAGATTTAAATATCAAGATTATGAATAGGATTCATATTAATTAGAATTAGTATTGGATTTAATATTAAATTAAATTAATTAAATTATTTAATTAATTAATATTAATTTAATTTTAAAATTAATTATTAGAATTCATTTTGAAATTAAATGGAATTGGTCAACATTGCATTAAAAGTCAAAATTGTTGATTAGGTAAAAAATGCAATGAAAGTCAAAATGTTGACTTTTGACTTGGAAGTCAAAAAGTCAAATTGTTGATTTTGGACTTTGAGAGTCAAACTTTGACCTTTGACCAAGTTAGTGGAAAGATCCAACAATTGTGAATGGGAAATGTCAACATTTGCTTGCTAAGTGTTGTCTTCAATGAAGTCACTTGCCTCACTAATCTCACTTTAAGTTAGTGGATTTTTTAGTGTCAAATTCTCATCAAGCTCAAAGTTGCATGTTTTCATGAAATTGTCTTTAAAAAGAAGAGTTTAATGAATTTTAATCTTCTTGGCCAAGTGGAATTTTGTGAGATTATTTGATAATCTCAACCCTTATTTTCTATTAAATTCTTAACCTTTTTCTCTCCAAATTAGTCACTCACCGGATCCCACCATCCCATTCTAAGGTAGGAGAATAGTAAAAAAGACTCTCATGGTGGTCTACGAGCCGTTCGTGAGGATATTGGAGCTAATTTGAAGAAGATTTGAGTCTACAAAGGTTGCATTTCTTCTATCTCTTTGTTTTTATTTTACTTGCATGATTATTCTTTGAAATTAACCTAATCAAAGTACTTTAGATCCTATATTTCTTCCATTGCGCATGTGTTTGTTCTATCAATTGGTATCAGAGCATGCTTAAAAGTACTCAATTGTGGTTAATTTTTGCATATGGTGGGTATTGATTCATGTGGTGAATGTTTGTGTGCTAAAGTGGATAATTTCAGTTTTGGCATCCAAATTCTCTCTTGGATTGTAATAATTATTACAATTGCCTAGTGTTTTATGGGCTTTAACGTGTCATGAAGGGTTTGTAGTTTTGCTAGAGTCATTAGAGTCGTTTTTAGGTTGTAATTGCTCGATTTCAAAAAGTGGATAGCTTCCTTTTTGGTGAAGAATAGCTCACAAACCCGAATGCAGCTCTCAGACCTGATTTTGACTCGTTGACCCGACCTGGAGTGACGATCCAACCCATTGTCGCATGAAAGAGGGGACCAATGTTCGTGAACATGTCCTGGACATGATGGTCCACTTTAATGTGGCTGAAGTGAACGGTGCTATGATGGATGAGAGAAGTCAAGTTGGCTTTATTCTAGAATCTCTTCCGAAGAGTTTTCTACAATTTTGTACCAATGCCTTGATGAATAAAATCGAATACAACTTAATAACTCTACTTAATGAGCTGCAGGCTTTTCAGACCATGCTGAAAACTAAGGGTCTGGAACCAGTACCAGAAGTAAATGTTGCTTCTGTTGAGAAGAAAGGAATGTCCTCCAAGCCTGAAGTTGCCTTATCTTCGTAGACTAAGAATATTCCAGCGAAGAAAGACAAAGGGAAAGGGAAAATGCCTGCTGGTAAGAAGTGCAAAAAAACCACTGCAGAGAAAGGGAAATGTTCCCATTGCAACAAGCTAGAGCACTAGAAGAGAAATTACCCTAAATACCTTGTAGAGAAGAGAGTAGAGAAAGACAAACAGGTTGCTTAGATCCTGGAGACCGTTTGCTCAGCTCATCCAGTAGGAAAAGTTGTTGATGAAGATGTAAATTACCTGCTTTTGTTAAATCTTGTAATGAATCTTTTGTACATATTTTTTGTTATGAATGAAATGTTTTTCCAAGAAATATGTTTGTTCTATCTCATAGCAACTTATGTTAAGAATCAAATTGTTAATAGCCATCAGCAAATATTCAGATATTTAAATGGCTAAGATCGAAGTATAATGAATTTAAGATTTCTAGCTCTAACTGTTAACAAGAATTATTAAGATAGGTCAGACCATCTTAATCAAAGGGTTGAGAGTACCTCAATGTAGTGGGAGGAAAATGTGTTTCCTAGCCATTATTAAGAAATAGATGAATTCCCCAAAGAAACCTATTTGTATACTAATATGTTTACAATGATTCTATCGGCTAAAGTGTTTAAGAATCATCTAATAAGACTAGAAATACCAGAGTTTAATAACCTAGGGCAAGTGGGAGAAATATTAGGTATGAGATACCAAATGGTAAAACCATAGGTATGGGATGCCCTAGTTTATTGCATTTCTCTATAAAACTCAGAAACTCAGTCTTATATATTGGATATATAAGTTACCACTGGAGTTTTAGTCCAAGTGGGAGTTTGTTGGGTTTTATATCTTAAAACTCGTAGTTTGTAAACATTAGAACTTATTCCGAGAATTCGATAAAGTTGTTGTTGAATATATTGTTTTTTTAGAAATCCAATAAACCTAAGTCCCTTGACTATTATATGAATACTTGAACTTTATGTGGAGACATACAAGTGGATCAGGTTCGAGTAAATAGTCAAAATGATTTATAGTATATGAATAAGGTTGGGTACCTTATTCTGGTAACACTATTGGATGCGGCCTACTCTGTAGTTATTATAAAGAGTTGTAAAGTGTTACATACGAAGTGATCCTGATTAGTGCATGTTGAGACATAAGGAGTGGGGATGTCCTGTGCAAATGTGTTTTGTGCAAGATCGGACCACGAAACCTGTCATTCTTACTTTATAACATTGTTTACTGTTTAAGACTGACTATTTCAAAGCGATGACATAGGTAACTTAACCTTAATCCTGAGCTAACTATGATCTCTTGTTTGTTCGGGATTATCCTTTGATCTATAAACAGTGAGAGTAGACCAATTGCCTCTGCTCAATAAGCTTACCATTTTAGGGATAAGAACGGGATGAATAGTTGGGAACATAGGGTGCAAGAGAAAATTCACTCCTACCCGATTAAGGTTAGTAGAGAGGTTGTTCCTTTTAAGTGTTGATTCTGGGTCTTGAACAAGAGGCCTCACTCTCTCATTGGCCTGAGAGGGATCCGATTTGTTGATTGGATCACAAATCAATTGTTCATTAGGGGATCAGTGGAACTTAAGGAACAAGAGGTAATTTCGAGGGTAAAACAGAGATTCGACCCAACCGTTATTATGAGCAACCTGTGAAGGGTTAACTTACTAATCATGGTTATATCGAGTGAACATAATATATCTACAGTGAGGGGAGTTCATCTATGGGCTTTAGTGGAATCACCCATTAGTTAACGAATGGGGGATAGATCGATCTAATGAGTTTAGCCGATTAATCTCGGATCATTGGAGCCCATGATTTGTAGGTCTGCGAGGCCCCCCTACTAGCTCATAAATGGATAAGCTTTAGGGTAGCTTGAGAAAATAATTTGAAATATTCAAATTAAACGGAACAAGAGAATAAATATATAAAGATGATTATTGTGCAAAAAATTAATTTAATATTTGATATTAAATGAATTAATTTATGAAACTAATTTAAGAAAATCAATTTTTGAATTAAAATGATTTAAAAGTCATTTTGTGTTTTAAAAAAAAATGAAAAAATGTTTTGCATGGTTGCACAAAATGGAAAATGAGTTTTCTTCATTACCGTCATCTTTATGCTCACACACAAACCATTATCTTCTCTACTTTGATTCTCCAAGCATGAGCTACAAGCCATGCACTCCATCTCTTTGAATGTTCATCTAGATATATAAAGAAGATTGGATTTGTTGGAGAAGGGGAGAGAATACAAAATTCGGAGAGAAAAATCAGGTGGAGAAGAAACTGTCTTCTTCAATTTGCTGCTGTGAGCTTTTCTTGTTTCTTCACATCTACAAGTTGTTCTTGAGTTTACAACTCTGCCTGAAGCTCCAAGAGCATACTAGGGAAGGTTTTGAGGTGGTTCACGTTGATATCAAGTGAAGAAAGCAGCTTAACAGACATTTTCTTGGAGAGTTCATCAAAGGTATGTTCTAAAAACTCATTTTTATGAAGCGCATGCTTTAGTTTTTGCCAAAATTAGTGAATTAGAATACTTATGGGTCCTTGATACTTCTGCTGCATGTTGTTTAACTCTTACACCCATGAGGTGTCCCTAACGCATGTAGCTGTCTCAAATCCAGCGACCCATTCCAACCCGACCCGCATTCGTATCGTCAACGCTCCGGTAAACTGCTCTGTGTTGCAGCTCAATCGCGTGACCCAGCCCAAGCCGTTCGGTCGGCCCACTTCAGTAGCTCTAGCCGCGCCAAGATCCAGCCCAACCTAGTTTGCTCCGACCTATATCCCGTTTGGAGCTTCAGCCGACTCGCGCCTGCTTTATCTAACCTAGTTTAGTGGCTCAGTCGATCCAGATGGTCTAGACCGGTTTGGTTTGATTGTTTTGATTAATTTTGGGCGATTTTTGCAAGTTTTTAGGTTTTTAGGCCGATTCAAGCATTTTTCAAGCAGTTTGAGCTAGTTTGAAGTGTTTGGAGGCAGTTCGAGGCTGTTTTCTGTTTATTATTGTAATAATCTTAGCTTTTTAGCTAGCTTAGGATGCCAAAACTGGTCCATTTTAGTGTGTTTATGTAATTATGCATTATGAATGTATAAATTAAATAATTTATATATTGTGTGAATATTGTATGTTATGTAGATTTAAAATCTAATAAGCATGTAGAAGGGTTATAATATATAGTATGCATGTTTAAGGGTTTCTAAAGTTTAATATAAGTGTTATATTAGAAGTTTGAATGCCTTTGATGAATGTTATGGGTGCAAAGCATGTCTATTATTTTATAAGTTGTTGTAAAATTTGATTAGACATTAAAATCCACAACAAAGTTAAGTTGCATGCTCACGTAGATTTACCACTTGTTTTAATAGTTAAAATAAGTCGTTATCTTATAAAACCTAGGTTACAAACTTAACCAGTATATAATCCTGTCTAAGGCTGGGGGTACTTAAGTTGACAGTCTATGGAACACCTCCTACCTAGGGATTATGGTTGAACAATTGAGCGTTGTTAACTGATTTTATGAGCATGTGTGAGCGATCTGAGGTTTTAAAATTGGTTTATCACCTAAACATCATAGGTTAAATCCAATTATAATCGTTATACTTGGATAAGCCACATAGAATTAGGTTGTTTAATTAGTCAGAACATACCTAAGTAAAAATATTACCCAAAAAAAATAGAACACTTCAACGGGAGATTAATAACATATACGATATGTTATTCTTAGCTCTCACGTCCCTAAGAGTTCAATCGTGAGATCCATGCCACGCTTCTTGTCACCCTGGAAGTGACCTCCATTCAAAAAGTGTTTACATGAGTCAATATCAAGGTGAATAGAGGAAGTAGTTCACAGTAAGTGGGTGAAGGATGTGTGTCAAATGTGTCTTGCGGTCTCTTCCATTAGTTTGAACCATGAGATTCCTATGTTGCGTCTGCTTGTTGTCTTTAGGGCAGTATTAGCTAGTCACTAACCACAACTATCCCCTCGAAGGGTTGTAACATAGGATTCAGAACAACTCAAACTCAGAAACGGATAGGATTTCTTAGGTCAATTCCGAACTTTAACTCTCCATTTCAATATCATCGTTGGAGCCGCTACTTTCTAAGATCTAAAAATGGAGGGTTATTACAGCGTAGAAATGCACGTTATTACAGCGTAAAGTTATAAAACATTGCAGGGTTGTGATGATAAAAATATACAATATTGCATCTAAAAGTATTAAGTTCACAATATTAAAAAAATTAACTTATGTATTTTTGTGCAGAATATGCGTTGACGCAAGGTGGAAAATGTGATCCAAAGAAATCAACGGCAGAACGCATTAAGAGATTGCGTTAACGCAAGGCTATGCGATCATTTGCGCTCGAGATTAGTTGTTCAAGAAGGTCACTTCCAGTGAAGGATTATGCGCCAATTGTATAGAAATTAGCTTAGTTTGCTAATAATTCCAAATGATTGTAAGGAAACCCACTAACACCGAAAAGATGAAGAAAATGGCGAATATTTGCTCTGTTTTGCAGGAAAATCAAAGTCACCATTTGCGACCAAGGCTCAACCGAATTCTATCAACGCATCCCTATCACCTGTGCACCTTGATATGTGTAAATGCATAAAACAAGTTATGAAAGGGCGGCACATGGCGATAATTGATCTTGTTTTTCCTGACAACCGCATGCGGTTATGAAAACCAACGCCACATGCGAACCAATGATCAAGTGATGCAAGTGAGCAACACAAGTGGAGGAGATCACAACGCATGTGCGGCTAACGGCCGCGCACGATTGACGGAATTGATTGCAAAACGGAAAGGAATAAAATCCCTCAATCTCCAGAATTTCCATAACTAAATGTAGGACCATTTGGTCGGAGTCAAAGCCATTCTGTCTATAAATACCCCCCATGGAATTCAGTGAAAGGCATTGGGCAAAATTCCAGTTAAGGGAATTTCAGTGACAGAGGATTCCATTGAACTGGGTTTTATCTAGTCATATGCTATTTGGTGCTGGGTAAAGTGCTGCAAAATTCTAAAGAGAGGAGAAAGCTTAGCTGAGTGTATAATGATTCATCCGGGAAGAAGAAGACGAGATAAGGCCGAAAGGTGCAATCTCTAAGCCTGAATCCATAATCCCCGAGCGAAGCTTTGTTCAAGGACTCTGTTATTGAAAAGCCAGCCCGAGATGGGAGCTTTTTTTACATTGTCAACCTTAAGTGGCAAGTGGATTTCCACCAGTCAGTGACCAACATATTGGCACTGATTGTCTCTATCTACCCCTTCTTTGTGTTTCATATCTTTGTCATCTTTATATTCATTCATCATGTATCAAAAAAATTGTTAGAAATAATAGTTGTTTTGATTATGACCATCTGCCGTATATTGTTTATCACTGCTTTCCTCATATTTGTTGTCTCCATCATGTTTTCTTTATCTAAGCATCCTAAGACTTAATGTAAAGTAAAGTAATAAATACGTTTAATTAAAGCATGCTGAACGACATCTTCACCTGTGAGAGCAGAAGTGAAAATGTCATTCTGATCTATCGAAAGAAGGTCAGAAGAGTGCGTTAACTAAAGCGAGTAGTACTTCCAGACATGGAAGCAACCTTGCATTCATTATGTTTAGCTCTAGTTTCTACACAGACAAGTGGGAAGCACGGCTGATCACTGAGAGGTGTACGCCATGAGAAGAACGGAACAATATTCGTTTCTTTATTTTCATTAAGACCTTGCGATGATGTGTAAGCTTATCTGTCTTTTCTTTTCACACCTTAAGCCTTGCCATCGCCACCCCCATCTTTGCATAGACTTCACAACTAGCCCACTCTTTAGCATCTTGTTCATTGCGCCTGTATCAAATACATCTAGTTTAGGTTTACTATATTTAATTTACTGCTTTATTTTACGTTATCGCAATTTTTAGCTTTTGTATCATATAACCACACTTCAAAGAATTGAGAAAAATCGGTTGCATAACAGCATGAAATATCACACTAAACCGGCATCAAATTTCCCCATGTTCGACCTCGGATTACACCGAAAAACTTGCGATGGAATTACACTTGGTTTCATCGTAAGATAACTTGTGACAACGCATAACATACTACAAGATCATCTACTCATAACGCATATCTAAGTAGTATCGCATAATATTCCATTCATCTGTGCATTATCATCGCATAGAATTTCACATTACCACGCATCTGTGTGAAAATCGTAATAAATCACGATGGGACAGAAAGCTGGTGACGGTCGATTCTAAATTAAGTCGACAAGCCGTTAACGAATTACTGTAGCAAGTACACTCAACCTTTCAGTGACAAATATTCGGCGCATCAGACAGAGAATTAATGCCATCCCATTAGTGGAATCATAAGATAGAGACTTAGAGATAAGCTCTGTTTGTCAACATGTATCGCATGCACCCTAGAGATAGGTTATGGTATTATGCGGTCGCCTTGTATGTATGTGTGTCATTCATCATCGCATAGACAAGAATAGAGGCTTATGTGTAAGTCCTATAGACATCATCGCATATATCGCATGCGTTCTAAACTAGAAGTCGTAGCATTTGCATTGAGAGATGATTTGCTATTGTATGTGTGTAGCATGATTGTATAACATGAACGAAATCTTAGGAAGTGTTAGTTGAACGCCTTCTCAACTCGTTCCCCTACATATTCATCGCATCTCTCGTAATATTAACTTTTTTCTGAACTCCGTCGCATACATTTTATACTATAAACAACAACCCAATAACTCTTTGATTTATTTGTTACCACAAAGTAATCTAAAAATTATTGCTGCATACTGTTTTCCTTAGTCCCTGAGTTCGACCCTGGGCTTACCAAGAAACTCGGTAGGATTTATACTTGGGTTCTGCTGAGAATGTTGCACAGTGCATTTTCCATCACCGCAATTCCTTCCATTATTTCATCACATAAAATAACGCATCAAGTTTTTGGTGCCGTAGCCGGGGACTTTGGCAATACAGTGTGCTAACGGTAATTTTTTGATTTTCTTTACAGCTTTCAATCTCTGGCAAATTACGACCCAGAAATTGAAAAAATGTTCCGATGAAGACTGAGAGATAGCCACCAGCAACAATAACAAGAGAAAGATAACATGACGGAACAACCTGAAAAAGGAGCACCAAATGAAATTAATGTCATGGCGAACCCCATCCTATTGGCAAACGACCGCGATAGGCCATTAGGGACTATGCGTCGCCCAACCTCTACGATTTCTCCCCAGGAATCATAAGGCCTGCTCTTGATGGATCGAGATTCGAAATGAAACTGATGATACTACAGATGATCCATACTGCTGGACAGTTTGGTGGGAAGCATGGCGAGGACCCGCATACCCACCTCTGGAGCTTCATAGAGATCTGCAACACTTTTGTGTTCCCTAATATCTCCACCGAAGAAGTTCGACTAACTTTGTTATATTTTCGTTGTGTGACCAGACACGAAAATGGGCGTACTCTCTCGAATCGGGGGAGATTACCTCATGGGAGCAAGTAGTAGAGAAGGTTATGAAGAAATATTTCCCTACAATGGAGAATACCAGAAGAAGAAAATTGATCACCAATTTCGAACAAGATAATGACGAATCCTCAGCGATGCTTGGGCGAGGTTTAAGAGGCTGGTAAGAGATTTCCCGCATAACGGTTTACCAGACTGTTTACAGATGGAGATTTTTTTATCACGGATTAAACCCTACTTCGCAGACTGCTGCCAATGCGACAGCCGTTGGACGTCTACCAGATAAAACTTATGATGAGGCCAAGAACATCCTTGATCGCATTTCCAAAAACCATGAAGACAGGAGGGAAAGCGATCAGAGATTGAGAATCAAGGATAGTGACGCGAACAATGGTGCTATTGCATCCCTTCAGAGTCAAATGACTGCGATGATGAACTTAATATAAGGAATCGTAATCAACAGCCCAACAACGCATAATGGGCAAGTGAACGCAATCAACCAGACGACTGCAAGGTGTGCTACTTGCGACGAAGGACATGCAATGGAGGAATGCCCACAAAACCGACAGTCAATTTATTTTGTGAAGAACAACCCGTTTTCTAACACGTACAACCCTGGGTGGAGAAACCACCCCAACTTTGCGTGGAAAAATCAACAACAAAATTTTCAATCAGTGGCACAAAAAGAAGGGCCATCCAGATTTTTCCCACAAACCAACGGTCAGACGAGTAATCAAGCCAACAGTTCGCAGGCGCTGCAATCTTCCTCTTTGGAAAGTTTGTTGAAGCAATATATTGAAAAGAACAAAATTGTGCTTCAAAACCAAGCAAAGTCCATCTGCAACCTGAAAATACAAATAGGCCAGATTATGGGCGAACTCAAGAATCGACCGTAAGGGGCCCTACTGAGTTTAACGAAACTCCCACGTAACCCCGAGGGTACGGGTAAAGAGCAATGTCAAGTCGTGACGTTGCGAAGTGGAAAGACTGTGGCAGGGGAGAAGAAGGATCCTAGTCGGACTGCTCCAATTGCGCTGAAACAAGAGATTGCGGTGACTCGAGAAGAAACAAAAGAAAAAGAAGTGATGAAACTTGAGATTGCATCCACCTCAGAACCAAAAGAATAGGGGACCGTAAGAATACAGCTGCCACCTTTCCCACAAAGACTTAGAAAGAACAAAAATGATGAGGTACAGTACCAACGCTTCATGAATATGTTAAAACAATTGCATATTAATATTCCGTTCACTGAAGCAATTGAGAAGATGCCCGCATATGCGAAGTTTCTAAAGGATATGGTGACAAAGAAGAGAGGCATTGGTAAGTTCGCTGATAACGGGCAGAAATGCACGTTATTACAGTGCTAAGTTCTTAAACAATGTTGGCTTCTACTCATAAAATATGTTAGATTGCGTCCAAAAAGCATTAAATTCATAACATTGCGATCGCATGCGTTCATCGCATAGAAACAGTTGATTTTTGTATTTTTATGCAGAATATGCGTTGACGTAAGGCGAAAAGAGTGGTCATAAGAAATCAACGGACGAGCACAACTTACCGTAAGGCTTTGCAGTGATTTATGTTCGCAAACATTTGCTAAAAAAGGATTGCCGCATAGAGCTGGCGCAACTTGGTAGGCGCATCTGGGTGAAAGGCATAATTAATCACAATGGGACAGAAAGCTGATGACGATCGAATCCGAATTAATTTGATAGTCGCTAACAATAACAAGTACACTCAGCTTTTTGGTGACAAATATTCGGTGCATCAGTCAGAGAATTAAAGCCATCCCATTTGTGCAATCATCAGAGAGAAGTCGTCTTTCATCCCGGAAGCTCTATAAATAACGAAGGCACCCTTCAAGGGGTTCAACAACTCACGAGTTCACAAGTTCTGTGATTCAACAACTCATGAGTTCACAAGTTCTGTTCATAGTTTAGCCTTGTTCTTAGATTTTCTTTTATTTTAAGGCGGATGCGAGAGAAGGAGGTTGAGCTGACAGATCGTTCCAATAAGCTTGGAAGAGCGCCGGAAGCCATCGCCTATTTCTCGTTCTCGCTCGGGAGATGAAGACCATCCATGACGATCAAACCCACATAGATAGGGACAAGCCTACAAGTACAAGAACAGGGACAGGGCTACTAGAGGGCTCATTTCCATACATCTGAGGAGCACACCAAGAATTAACAGTAAAAAAAGGAAAAATGGAGGAACAAAAAGAAGCACATTCTTCATTCCCCCAAGCCCTTCCTTCATAGAGCCATGTATTTTAAGTGATCCGAACTATGAATGTGGTTTCGATCCTTCAGGTGATGCCAGAAGTCGTTTCGATATGCTCATTCTCGATTATATTGCCTTGACGGACTCAATAGATGAAAGATAGAGGTGATTGCATTCTCATAGACTAAGGGATAAGTAATTCGACTCATTCACATCCAGATCATGAATGTTTGGAATCCATACTATGCTTCAAAATCAGAGAAAGGGCCAACTCCTGCGGAAGAAGGAATATCTTTTGAACCGAATAAAGTTGCAGTGTAAAATCCTTGGGCAGCAAGGGATTACTACCAGGCTCTCTACCTTTATCTTCCATTGTTATTGTGTATTCAAACTCTTTTATAGAAATATAATTTACTTCTCTATATCTTTCCACTCTCTGTTTATCACGCATGAGTAGCTAAATCTGTTGAATAGGTTAAGAAGCATTTTGTTAGCACAACTGGGGATCTTCATTCCATGTGATTATCTTGTATTATGTATACTTCATTCGTCCATTAGAGATACTCGAGAGGGTAATCTAAGAACAGGATCTAGGCTTGGAAAAGTCAAGTTAGAATCTAGGCTCAGGAGAGTCATATTAGAACGCATAATCAAGAGATAGGAGCTTAGGAATAAGCATTGTTTGCTATTAACGCATCGCATGCATCTTAGAGATAGGATATGATTGTGTGCAGTCACCTTGCCTTTGTGCATCTCGCATCATCGCATAGGAAAAGAGTAGAGACTTAGGAATAAGCTCTATGGACACTTTTGCATTCAACACATACATCCTAGACTTAGGAGCATCGCATTTGTATTGGAAAATAACCTGTTGTGCATGGGTGTAGCATGATCGCATAGTCTAATACATTCCCAAGTAATGCTAACTAAAGACCTTCTCAACCTGTTCATCCGCATGCTTAGTGCATCTATCACACAATCAAACTTTCCTCAAATCTGCTGTATTTGTTTATTTTTCATTATCGCAATCAACAAAACCAAACAACTATTTAAGTTACCGGTTACTACAAAGTCTTTCGAGAAATTACCACCACATATTGTTTTCCAAGTTCTTGAGTTCGACCCTGGACTTACCAGGAAACTTAGTGAGGTTTACACTTGGATTCCACTGAGAAAACTTGATTGCTCAATGCAACTTCATCACCTCATTTCCTTCATAATTTCACATCATAAAATAACGCATCATTTGCCACGGTGGCTTTGACTCAGAGCTCAAAATCTATAATCCCACCGAAAATGCACAACCCTGGGAGTTTCACTATACCTTGTTCCATTGGAGGATTATACATCAGGCAAGCGTTATGCGATCTTGGAGCCAACATTAACTTGATGCCTCTGTCAATTTTCAAGCAGCTGAATGTGGGGCAACTTGCGCCCACGACAGTGACTCTCCAATTAACGGATAGATCTCTGGTGTATCCAAAAGGGAAGGTGAAGGACGTGTTGGTTACAATCGACAAATTTATATTGCCAACAGATTTCATCATCTTGGACTATGAAGTGGACAAAGTTGTGCCCATCATTCTAGGGTGGCTATTTTTATCGATCGGTCGTGCCCAGAATGATGTGCACAAAGGAGAGATCACCTTGAGCATGAATGGACAGAAGCTCAGGTTTGACATTATCCGAGCCATGAAATATCCTGGTGAATCCGATGATGAACAGAGTTTGAATGAAGAAGAGAAGCCTGAAGATGAAAACGAAGATGAAGATGCGATCGCATCCATTGTAGCATGCAATGCGATCACAGAAAAAACAAACAAGGAAGATGAGATGATCGCAACCCAAGAAGATAAGTCGATAGTGAATGACGAAAGAAAAACAACGCAACCGTCCTTAAAACAACCACCAATAATAGAGTTGAAGACCCTTCCTAACCACTTGAAGTATGCGTTTCTGGGGCAGAATGAAAAGCTACCGATAATCATTTCCTTTGTACTTAATGAAGACCAAGAAAATGCGCTGCTGAGCATTCTGAGAAAATATGTAAAAGAAATTGGCTGGACGCTCGTAGACATCAGAGGAATCAGCCTCGCATACTGTATGCATAGAATTCGTCTAAAAAAGAATCACAAAGGATTAATCGAACATCAGTGCAGACTCAACCCTGCGATGAAAGAGGTCGTAAAGAAGGAGATAATCAAGTGGTTAGACGTGGGCATCATTTATCCAATAGCATATAGCACATAGGTCAACCTCGTGCAATGCGTGCCGAAGAAAGAAAGGATGACGATAGTCTCTAACGTAAATAACGAGCTAATACCGCAAAGAACCATCACCGGATGGCGGATTTGCATGGACTAACGCAAACTAAATGTGACAACAAAGAAGGATCATTTTCCATTACCTTTTATTGACCAAATGTTGGATCGTCTAGCTGAAAATGACTTCTACTGCTTCTTGAATGGGTATGGCGGTTATAAGCAGATCATGATCGCTCCTGAAGATCAAGAAAAGACTACATTCACCTGTCCGTATGGAACATTTGCATTTCGACGCATGCCATTCGGCCTCTGCAATGCGCCAAACACTTTTCAAAGGTGTATAATGGCTATCTTTTCGGAATATCTTGAAGACTCTGTAGAAATATTCATGGACGACTTCTCTATGTATGGGTACACATATGAAGTCTGTCTTGACAACTTGGAGAAGATATTGAAAAGATGTGAGGAGACGAACCTCGTGCTTAATTGGGAGAAATGCCATTTTATGGTGAAGAAGGGCATTGTGCTTGGGCACAAGGTCTCTAGGGACGGGTTGGAGGTGGACAAGGCAAAAATTGAAGTGATTGAAAAACTCCCACCTCCAATGAGTGTAAAGGCCATCAGGAGCTTCTTGGGACACGCTGGACTTTATAGACGTTTTGTCAAAGACTTCTCAAAGATTGCACGACCACTGAGTGTGTTGATGGAGGCAGATAGAAAGTTTGACTTCGATGACAATTGCCTCAACGCATTCATGATTTTGAAGAACGCATTAACGACTGCGCCTGTGTTGATCGCACCAGATTGGACACTTTCCTTTGAATTAATATGCGACACGAGCGGGTATGCAATGGGAGCAGTGCTGGCGCAGAAGAGAAAAATAATGCTACATCCCATCGCATATGTGAGTAAGACGTTGAATCCTACTCAAACTAACTACACCACCACAGAAAAAGAATTGCTTGCGGTAATATTTGTGTTGGAGAAATTTAGAGCATATTTGCTGGGAATAAAAGTACTCATCCACACTGATCACTCGGCGATAAAATATTTGATGACAAAGAAGGACGCGAAGCCGAGGTTGATTAGATGGGTTCTCCTCCTTCAGGAATTCGATATGGAAATAATTGATAGCAAGGGGATGGAGAACCAAGTTACGGATCATTTATCCAGATTAGAAAATCCCGAGGTTGATCGCAATCAGTCAGAAGTGAGCGCAACGTTCCCAGACGAGTAGCTATTTCAGATTGAAGAATTTCCATGGTACGCAGATGTGGTAAATTATCTGGTTTGCGAGCAATTTCCTGAAGATTACACCGACCACCAAAAGAGGCGGCTCAGACATGAATGCAGATCTTATTATTGGGATGAGCCAAATTTGTATAAGAAGGGGTCAGACCAGATTCTGCGATTGTGTGCATTGGATGCTACTCACCAATGCATATTATCGCAATGTCATGACTCGCCTTATGGAGAGCACTTTTGAGGCCAATGCACAACAACGAAAGTATTGCAAAGTGGGTATTATTGGCCAACACTATGCAAAAGACTACGCGATGAAGTGTGACCTGTGCCAACGCACGGGTAATATTTCATGGAAACATGCGATGCCCATGAACACCATTTTATAACTGAAGTTGTTCGACATCTAGGGCATTGATTTCATGAGACCGTTCCCACCATCGAATGGTCGCAGATATATTTTGTTAGCCGTCGACTACGTGTCCAAGTGGGTAGAAGTAGTATCATGCGCCGCAAGCGATGCGGCAGTAGTCTCCAAATTCCTGAAGAAGAATATTTTCACTCGTTTTGGCATTTCATGTGCCATAATAAATCATGAAGGTTCCCTTTTTGTCAATCATACTGTCAAAGAATTGTTGCGCAAATATAATATCCTTCATAAAGTGGCTACCGTATACCATCCACAGACGAATGGTCAGGCTGAAGTGTCCAACCGAGAGATCAAGATGATATTGGAGAAAGTGGTAAGGCCTTCGCGAATATATTGAGCAACAAAGCTGGACGATGCACTGTGGGCATACAATACCACCTATAAGACACCTATGGGCATGTCTCCGTATGCGTTGATATTTGGTAAAGCATGTCATTTACCACTGGAGCTGGAGCACAAAGCGTTGTGAGCGGTCAAAAAGCTAAACTCCGACTTAAAAGCAGTAGGGGAAGCAAGAAAACTCCAATTGGTCGAGCTAAAGGAATGGAGAATTCACGCATACGAGAACACAAAGATCTACAAAGAGCACGCAAAGCGCTGGCACGACAAACAATTATGCAGAAAGAATCTCCAAGTCGGGCAAAAGGTCTTACTATTTAATTCATGGCTACGACTCTTCCCTAGGAAATTAAAGTCACGCTGATCCGAACCCTTCATAGTCAGAAGGTATTTTCGCAAGGCGCGGTCGAGTTATCCAATGACGATGGAACCAACATATTCAAAGTTAATGGACAACGAGTGAAAATATATCGTGGAGAAGACTGGCATCGCAAGGTTGCCTTCGTACACCTGAGAACCGCTGGATGTAAAAGATGTAGGAGGTCCCTGCGTAATCATGCGATTCAAATTCACCAGGGATGCAAGTTTTGTGAAGTATCCGTTGAAATCCTGAATTCATGAACTTATCTCTATTCCTTTTTAATATTGTCATTCCGCTATCTGATTGCTTATCTAAAAAAAAAAAAAAAAAGAAAAGGTTTGTTAACTTTGTTTTATTATTATTTGACCCTCTCAATGTTTTTTTGCAACTAACGAGATGAACAATTGCGGATGCGCTACACGAAGACCCAACTATTTTATTTCTTCACCGTAATCAAAAGAAAGCAGATCGCCGCAAAGCAGGATGCGTCCACAAATAATGCGGGCGACAATGCAAATTTGGGGGTTATATCTTTCCTTGACTTTATTCCAAATTCTGCACTATCGCATCACATTTTAATTTTGAAAATTTTATCACCGCATCCTCTTTGGTTAGCGCAATCATTTAACATTGATTAATTTAGTAAGTCACCACATTATTTCTCTTTGTCAATTATGATTTCAATGATGAAACACATGCCTATATTTTTTCATATATGCTAAAGTCAATTTAATTTTAGGACAGTCACATCATGAAATATTTCTAAAAGTTAGTGGTCTGCTAGCTTTCTTTCAAACTGACTTTTTACGAAACTTCTTAAGAGCATCGCATGACTTCTTTCAACCTTTTACAATGAGGACATTCCCGCATTTTAAATTTGGGGGTGCGGTATTCAGTTTTCGACTTGCTATTTCGACCTTGTTTAAAAAAAAATCATAACGTTGCGATCGGATTCTACTCGTAGTTAGATGTCTGCATGACACCTGTGAGGGCAAGCCAAAACGAAGGTAGGAATCGTGATCAACACATAAATAAAATGATTGCAACTCCGCTGCCAAATAGCCATGAGTTTAGACTGAAAAAGAACGCCTTGCTCGTAGTTGGATGTCCGCGTGACATACGTAGGGGCAAGCTAAAATGAAGGCTAGGTACTTGGATCAGTGCAAGGTCATAAAAAACTTTAAAAATTATATTATATGTCTAAAATATGCAAGGATAAAAATAATTTGGAAACACCCCAGTCAAAAAGTTTTTTTTGAAATAAATCATGCGATTCCCTGGATAGTAAAGTCTTTTTGAAGGTTAAACTTGTGGTCCCTAAATTTTAGAAATATTTTAAGAAAATACCTGGATGAGAATTAAGGCGATTTTGATATGGATTTGAATAAGGCATCCTTGAGAAATCTAGGAAAGAGAAGGCAGTCGACTTTCTAAAGGAAATATTTAGCTTATGCTTGAGGACAAGCATTGTTTAAATTTGGGGGTGTGATAACGGGCAAAAATGCACGTTATTATAGCGCAAGGTTATAAAACAATGCAGGGTTACGATGATAAAAATATACAATATTGCATTCAAAAGCATTAAGTTCACAATATGGCGATCGCATGCGTCCATCGCATTAAAACAGTTAACTTATGTATTTTTGTGTAGAATATGCATTGACGCAAGGCGAAAAATGCGATCCAAAGAAATCAACGGTCGAAAGCATTAAGAGATTGCGTTAACGCAAGGCTATGCGATCATTTTTGCTCGCGATTATCTACAAGAAGGTTGATGCATAGAATCGGAAAAAGCGTAATAAATAATGATGGGATAGAAAGCTTATGACGATCAATTCCGAATTAAATTTAAGCCGTTAACGAACTACTGTAGCAAGTACAATCAAATTTTCAGTGACAAATATTTGGCGCATCAGACAGAGAATTAATGTCATCCCATCAGTGCAATCATAAGAGAAAAGAAGCCTTTCATCTCAAAGCTCTATAAGTACCAGAGGACACCTTCAGTGAAGGAGTTCATTCAATTCGATAATTTTCCACATAGATAGAAGTAGCCTTTCATAGTTTTCTTATACTTAAAAGGCGGAGCGAAAGAAGGAAAGAGACACCGGAAGATCGCCCTAGTCAGCTCGAGAGAGAACCTAGGAGGCGTGGAAAAACAGAGAGAGGGTCGACTCTTGCGAGAACAAGATTATCTTTTGAGTAGAGTAGAGAAGAAAAGTGTAAAAGCCTTGGGAAGCAAGAGATTGTTACCAGACTCTTTATTCTTATTCCACATTTGTCGTTCTGTATTTTGATTATATATCTATAAAATGGAACTTGCTTATCTACATCTGTTCACTCTCTTTAAAACATGTAGGAGTAGCTAAAGTTATTGAATGGGTTGAGAAGGACTTAGCTAACATGACCTAGGATTTTCATTGTATGTGATCATCTTGTTTTATGTTGCGCCCATCACTCATTTAAAACTACTTGAGAGAGAGTCTAAAGAAAGAACCTAAGACTTGAGAGAGCTAGGTTAGAATTTAGACTCGGGAGAGCAAGATTAGATCTGCATAAACAAGAGATAGAGACTTAGAGATAAGCTCTGTTTGTCAACATGCATCGCATGCACCCTAGAGATAGTTTATGGTATTATGCGGTCGCCTTGTATGTGTGTGTGTCATTCATCGTCGCATAGACAAGAATAGAGGCTTATGTGTAAGTTCTATAGACATCATCGCATATATCGCATGCGTTCTAAACTAGAAGCCATAGCATTTGCGTTGAGGGATGATTTGCTATTGTATATGTGTAGCATGATCGCATAACATGAACGCAATCCTAAGAAGTGTTAGCTGAACCTCTTCTCAATCCGTTCCCCTGCATATTCACCGCATCTCTCGTAATATTAACTCTTTTCTTGACTATGTCGCATACATTTTATACTGAAAACAACAACCCAACAACTCTTTGATTTATTTGTTACTGCAAAGTAATCTAAAAATTATTGTTGCATACTGTTTTCCTTAGTCCCTAAGTTCGACCCTGGGATTACCAGGAAACTCGGTAGGATTTATACTTAGGTCCTGCTGATGCTTGAATTTATGAAGTGTGGAAATTATGGATGATAGGTGTTGATGGATAGCATTGTGCACTCAAGTTTTCCCAGCGGAATCCAAGTATAAATTCCTCTGAGTTTCCTGGTAAGTCCAGGGTCGAACACAGGGACTTGTGAAAATAGTTGCGTTGGAGATTTTTATGAAAACTTGTGGTGACCGGTTAAATAAATAAGTGTTGGGTTGTTGTTGTGTTAATGAAAATAATAATGAATACGACAGAGTTCAAAAAGAGTTGGTAAACGAGAAATACGATGAATATGTAGTGAACGGGTTGAGAAGGGTTTTGGCTAACACTCCCTAGGATGCGTTCATGCTTTGCGATCATACAACATGCATACAATAGTAAACTACCTCTCGGTGTGAATGCCATGACTTCTAAGGCTAGAACACATGCAATAAATATGCGATAAGTCTACAGGGTTTACACATAAACCTCTATCTCTATTTATGCGATGACAACATGACATTCACACAAATATGCAACCACATAATATCACTCCTATTCCTAGAATGCACGCGATGCAAGTTGACAAATAGAGCTTATCTTTAAGTCCCTATCTCTCGTTTATGCAAGTCTAATCTTGCTCTTTCAAGTCAGATTCTAACCTAGCTCTCTCAAGACATTAGGTTCTTTCTTTAGATTCTCTCTCAAGTAACTCTAAAGGGATATTTTACATAGTATAAAACAAGACAATCGCAAGCAATGAACTTCCTAGGTCATGTTAGCTTAGTTCCTCTCAACCCATTCAACTAGTTTAGCTACTCATGCGTATTAAGAGAGTGGGTAGATGTAGAAATAGAACTTCCATTGAATAGATAAAAGATGAAGTACAGAATAACAATGCAAGTATAATAAAGAGCCTGTAGCAAATTCTTGTTGCCAGGCGTTACACTATTTTTACTTGTGCTCTAAAGATATTCTCGCTTTCGCGAGAGTCAAGCCGCTCTCTACCCTTACGCCCCAAGGTTCTCTCTCGAGCCGCCTTGGATGATCTTCGGCGTCACCACTCTTCTCTAGTTCCATCATAAAATGAAAAAGAAAACTATGAACAGAGGTATGAACTTGTAAAGGTGATGAAGTAATCGATTACTTAACCCCTTCTCTGAAGAATGCAATTGGTATTTATAAGGCATCAAAGGTGAAAGGCGGCTTCTCTCTCCTGATTGTACAGATAGGACAACTTTAATTCCTGATTGACGCGTCGGATAATTGTCATCGATAAAGCTAGATGAACTTTGTGATCGTTATCAGCTATTAACTTAATTTGGAGTCACCTGCCGTTAGCTTTCTGTCCCATCGATCTTAATTGTCCTTTCGTCCGGATGCGTCCACCATGTTGCGGTGATTCTTCTTAGGTGGATGTTTGCGAGCACAATCAACGCAAAGTCTTGCAGTGAAGTTGCACTCGACCAATGTATTCCTATGATTGCATTCTTTGCATTGTGTTACCACATTATTCTGCACAAAAATATAAAGATCAACTGCTCTAATACATTAGATGCATGCAACCGTAATATTATAGAATTTATGCTTAATGGACACAATTTAACATATTCTATCAATGCAATCCAACATTGTTTAAGAACTTAGCACTATGATAACGTGCATTTCTGCCTGTTATCATCTGCTAAGAAAACTTGTTGCACAATACATTTTCCATCACCACAATTCGTTCCATTATTTCATTGCATAAAATAACGCATCAGGTATCCCTCCTTTATCCTTATACTACAGACCATTTAGGTTATTACTTAAGGCATGATCCACTTGTATGTCTCACGTACATGCTTAAGTTTACATATAGTAACTACGGATCTTAGTTTATTGGATATGAGTAAATGAAAATAAAATAACTCTTATTTTATTAATAACAATGTGTGTACAAAGTGTTTACAAGCTACGAGTCTTCGGGAGAATTAGGACACCAATCCTAACAATCTTCCACTTGTTCTAATGCCTCAAGATACTAATGTACAATATATAAAACAGTACAATATACATAAAATTAGGGCATACTCTATACCCTAGTATCATCTCCCACTTGCCCTAGATAAGATGTCACATGTCCCGTAGACCCAGACTCTCCAGATGACCCTCGAACACTTTAACCATGAGAGCCTTTGTAAACGGATCAACAACGTTGTGCTTCGACGCAATCTTCGTGACTATCACATCACCGCGATGCACAATCTCCCTGGTCAAATGATACTTCTGTTCAATATTCTTGCCTCTACGATGACTCCGAGGTTCCTTAGAAATTGCCACAGTCTTGCTGTTATCACAATAGAGTGTGATCGACAAAGACATATTTAGAACAACTTCTTAATCTATAAGGAACTTCCTAAGTCAAACAACCTCTTTACCAGCTTTACAAGCGGCTACATATATGGCTTCCATAGTAGAGTTCGTGATGCATTCTTGCTTTATGCTTCGCCAAACTACAGCCCCTTCACTCAAAGTTAACACTGACTCTGATGTCGATTACCAAGAATCTTTATCAGTCTGAAAGTCAGAGTCTGTGTATTCTACAAGGATCAAATCCTTATCTCCATACATGAGCATATAGTTTCTTGTTCTTCGAAGATACTTGAGAATCATTTTGACCGCTATTTAGTGATCTAATCTTGGATTAGTCTGATAATGACTGACAATCCCTACGGCATAGCAAATGTCAGGTCTAGTATATAACATTGCATATTAAGCTTCCAACAGCTGAAGCATAGGGAATCCATCTCATTTCCTCAACCTCTTGAGGTGTCTTTGGACACTGTTCCTTAGACAAAACAATTCCATGCCTGAAGGGTAATAAACCCCTCTTGGAATTTTACATCCTGTACCTGATCAACATTTGGTCAATGGACGATGCCTGAGACAAGGCTAACCTCTTGTTTTCTTACGATCCCGAATGATCTGGATCCCTAGAACATACTGCGCCTTTCCCAAATCTTTCATTTGCAACTGGACGGCTAGCCACGATTTAATGTCAGTCAGAAAATCCACATCATTCCCAATGAGTAGGATATCATCCATATACAGTACCAGAAAAGCTACTGAGCTATTGATGATTTTCTTGTAAACACAAGGCTCACTAATATTTTGATCAAAGCCAAACGATTTGATCGCACTATCAAATCTAATGTTCCATGATCAAGACGTCTATTACAGCCCATGATACAGTTGGGTCAAAATTATCGTTTTACCCCTGTAGTTACATCTAACTCCTTAAGTACCACTGATTCCTCTAATGAACAATAAGTCATAGTCCAACTATGACCAAGTCCCTCTCAGGCCAGGGAGGGTGTGGCCATTATGTTCAAGCCTTAGAATCAGTCCTTAAGAGAACAATTTATCTACTTAATCTGACATCGGAAAATGAGTGAATTTCGTCTTGTGTATTTATGTTTCCAGCTCCCCAATCAGACGAATCCCCAAAATGATAGGCTTATTGAGTTGGCAATTTGGTCACTCTCACCCATACAAATCAAAGGATCATCTTGTTGGGATTGGTGTCCTAATTCTCTCAGAGTCTCGTTGTTTTGTAAAGATACACATTGTTAAATGAATAAAATAAGTGTTATTTAATTCTAGCATTTACTCATATCCAATAAACAAAGCTCCTTGATTATCTTATGTGAACTTAACCATATATATGTGATATACAAGTGGATCATGCCTTAAATGATAACCTAAATTGGTCTGTAGTATAAGGATTAAGGTGGGATACCTGATCTTGGTGATACTACGGATACGGCCCGCTTTGTAGAGATTTGCAAATGTTGTAAATTACTACAGATGGTTGATCCAGACCATTCATGTGGAGACATGGAGCAGAGGTGTCCTATATAAAGAGTTTGTATAAGACCTGGACCACGAGATGACTAGACTCTGTATATAACGTCGTTGATACTAGAGACTTGCATCTCACCTAAATGACCATAGGTGACACAACCTCAATCCTGAGTGTTTTATGAATTCCTACCTTTGAGGGCGGTCTTTTGATTAGTATGGGTGAGAGTGGCCAGATTGCCAACTCAACATGCCTTCCTTTTAGGGGACTTGTCTGATCTGGGAGTTGGGAACTCAATCTATAATATGGATTTCACTCCTTTCTCGAAGCAGTTATAAGTAGAGAGATTGCTCCCTTAAGGGCTGATTCCGGGGCTTGAACATAGTGGCCACAGCTTCTTTTTGGAAGAGAAGACTCAGTCATAGTAGGAATATGATTTATGTTCATTAGAGGGATTAATGGTACTTAAAGAGACAGTTGTAACGATAGAGGCATAACAGTTATTGGCCCAGCTGTACTTATGAGCGATCTGTGAAGGGTTGTCTCACTGCTCATTGGTTAAGATGGGAACATAATATATCTGTAGTGAGGAGAGTTCAACTGTTAGTCTTTAGTGGAGTGTCTGACAGTTAACGAATGGTGGATCTCGTGACTAAAGAGTTTAGTCAGTTATTCACGTATCGTTGGAGCTTCAGATATAAAGTCCATGAGGTCCCCTTAGTAGCTTGAATTTATGTTGAAGGATCAAGTTCTTGGTGTTGATTTGAAATGTTCAAATTGACAAGAGGTATCTTGATTATATATGATATAATCGAATTGATATATAAGATACATCTAGTGGAGGATTGATGTAAATGAGATTTACATTAAATACCATGGAATAGGAAAAGAACTATGGTTTATATGTTTCATGAGATAAAATATTAAAACTATAGGTTATAAATATAGTATGATAAGATGCTTATCATTTATATTTATAATAATATAATTATTAGATAATTAATACTTTTTCTTTTAAATAACCAAAAGTAGTGGGTGGTTATTAATCATGGTAACCATGAGGTTTTAAAAGGAAATCGGTTTCCTATTTTGAAAGAAAGAGTTTTCACAAAAAGTTTGAAAAGTTTTGAGCTTTCTCTCTGGTGAAAAGAAACTCACGGAAGTCGTCAAGTAAATACAGATTTACTAAACGATGGTTGGGCTAGCTAAACGATCGTGCAATGCTTACTAAACGACCGCATAGCTTTGCTAGACGATCGCTGGCCCAAGGTAAACGTTCGTGTAGAATCGATAGAGCTAAACGATCGCATAGCTTTTGCTAGACGATCGCATAGTTTTATCTAAACGATTGGGCATCGACCATACGATAGATCTTCGACTTCTCCCATTTTCCCAGTTGTGTACCCGATTGTTGTTTCCTCCATTCGTCTGCCTCACACCAAGTCCGAACAGAGCCCACCCTCTGGATTCTCACATCGAGAATACCAAGGTTGCCTTGTTGGTGGTGTCAGATTCAACTCGACACTGTCGAGTTTATCCGAAGGCCGTTCATGGTGCTGCAGAGGCCATTTGCTGTTGAAGAGGAGAAATATCAATTCACTCCTCTTTGAATTTATAAATAAAATCTTTACCCTTTTTGAATTTGTAAATAAAATCTTTACCCTTTTTTAACCCATTAATTTTATTTAATGATTTTCTTATGAAATAATAAAAATATCAATTCACTCCTCTTTGAATTTATAAAAAGAATATATAAATATCGATATGTTGATGAAAATATAATATTACGAATTTACAAATTTACCCTTTCAATTCACTTCCTCTTTTTTTTTCACTTTTGTTTCAAAAAGTTGAGCCTATAATTTCACACTCATTCTCTTTATCTCTCATGAAATCTTTGCTAATTTATAAATGGTAAATTCATCGTTTGAAACTTTCGCCTTTTCGAGTAAAATAGGTTTACTTTTTCTGATAAGGAATTGACCAATCGAGAAGCTCAACAAGCTTAAACCAGCTCAAATGAAGAGGAAAATGAAGCTCACCAAGCTCAAACTAGCTCAATTGAAGCTCATGCTGAAAATCTATGGGAGAACTTTTCAAGTCACTCCAATCATGAAGCAATCATTATGCCTCAAGGACCAATGACAAGAGTTGTAGCTAAAAGACTTGAAGAGGGATTAAATGCTTGCTTCCAAGTTAAACTACCAATCCATCATGAAGAGTTGCAACCCTTGAAGCTCCAAGAGTTCCTTGGACATCCAAAAATCATAATAAATCTAAAAATTCAGATTCATCCACATATTTAATGATTGATGTATTGATTTATTTTAATGTATTTACATTTATTAAGATTCATGTATGTAGTTGAAGAGTTTTTGTTGAACCTAGTCAATTAGGTGAAAAGTTGTGCCCTTTCAAGTTGTATTTTTCAATTAGAATAAATACCTATATACTTTGGTCATTTGAACAACACTATGAATTTGAATGAAATTTCTTTGAGTTTATTCTCTCAAGCTTTATACTTTTTCTTTGTATTCTTGTGTTTAGAAGGCATGTTTTAGGACTTCTAATCTAGTTTGATCAATTAGATTGTGAAAAATTCGAAATCTTGAAGTTAGGAACAGGTTCTTCTTTCTTCTTGATCATCGATCAATTTTCCAAGCCAAATCTGTTTATCTTTCTTGGGGTTGCTTACTAAATAGTTAATCGGGGTTATTCTTATTACTGTTGTGGGGGTTCACCTTATTTAGGGGGAGTTCTCAAACATATTGAGGTAGTTCTCTTTATCATTTTCCTTCTTTATTATTAACTTTTAAAAATTTGAGTGTAGACTTGATTTAATGGGATTTAAAGAAAAATAATTTTAAACAATAATAAAATACATCTATGCAATATAATCCTTATTGTACTGGCCATATCATCCTTCAAAATTAATATGTTAAAATTAGATTATAAATTTGGATATTTCTAATGCATGGTAGAATAAGAGAAAAAAATCTAAAAATATATTACATTTTTAAAATATTTACAAATATAGATGATTTTTTTAATTTTCAATTTTGCCCTCCTTTGTCTTATTTTGTTGTACAACTTTTTTTTAGTCTTTTTATTTTATTTCTCTTCTTTGATTTTTGCGTCTTCCCTCCCTATTTTCAATTTTTCATTTTATTTTCTTTCTTAGTTTTTTGCTTCTTCTCCTTTTTTTTTATTCTCTCCTTTATCCGATTTTTATTTCTTTCCTTTATTTTTTTTTTATTTTCTTTCATTTCCTTCTTTTTTTTTCCTTTCTTTTTTTTCTTTTTTTTTTTCATTTTCTTTTCTTTCTTTAGTCTTTTATTATTCTTTTTTTTTTTATTTTCTTTGCTCTTACTTATTCCTTTTTTTAATTTTTATGTTCTTCCATTTCTCCGATTTTTGCTTCTTCCCTTATCTTTTTTTATTATTTTATTTTCTTGTCTTTCTCCCTTTTTTTGCTTTTTCTCTTTCTTTTTCTTTTTCTTTTTCTTTTTTAGTTTTTCTTTCATTTTTCCAGTTTTTGCTTCCTTTTTTCTATTTAATTTTCTTTCTTTTTGTTCAGTTTTTGCTTATTCTCTTTCTCTTATTTTTAAAATTTTTCTTTCCTTTATTTGAATTTTTTCTTCTTCCCCTTTTTTTCACAAAAATTACGAGGTTGAGTTCCATACGCATGACTTGAAAGTATTCAATTCATAAGTGACTTAACATCAATAAGCCAATCATTAAGTTTGATTATTATAACAAATAATAAATATAAATAGCAAATGAAAGTCTATCAGTGATAGCCACTAATATTTTCTATCATTGATAGCTTAATCTTTGATTATATTTTCTTAGTTAATAGCCACTTGTAGAAATCTATCATTCATAGCCAACTTAGTGAATTTAATTAATAAAGTTGAATCTCGAACTAAAATGTAAGTGGAATGCCTAGAAGTTATCACTAATAGAATGTTTATCAGTGATAGAAGATATCATCGAAAAGAAAAGAGACTTATAAATGTTTGGGAAGGACAAGAAAGAGGCAAAAAGGTGTTCAGTGGTTATGATTGATAGAAGCTACTACTAATAGCATGTTAGTTTACTCAAATCGATGCTTCACTCGAGCCTCCACCAACTTTCCTGAAAAGAAAACAAAAGAGGAACAAGAACACTCATACACTAATTTATTTGTCCAGACTGAATATACATCAAACCAAAGTTTAATAACAAAAGTCTGTCTATACAAACGATCTAGGCCTGTATTCGGAGTTTCCCTGGGGTAGTTACTAAAAGTTACCAAAATTTGCCAAAGTCAAAACCTGCGAAAGGATGCCGCCGAAAAGAATGGAACGCTGCTTCCTCTGCTGGATGTGTCGGATCCCATATAACAAGCGAGCTTTTTACCCTCAAATTCAAACATGTGGGCGTAAAATGCTATCCTGCTCGATTGTTGCGTAGCAATAGAAGCCTGCTCATGCTGCTTCGGCGGCATTTTTTCGCCTTCTCTTCGCTCTGGACGGGAGGGCTAGTGGACACGGGGAGGGAGCAGGCGAAGCGTGTCGTTCGTAATGGAAAGAAAGAGACCACTACTTCGCTTCTTTGTTGGACCGCCGGCGCGAACACAGTGGTCTCTGACCAGGATTAGGAACCAATTCGAATTTGGATCTTGATATGTCGGTGCTTTTTAACCGTAGGCATCTTGCCAGGAAATTGGTGGGCTCATCATGAATTAGGTCGGGATGGCTGGTGGTTTCGGGATCCCGTAGAAAATGCTTCTTTTATGCCTCGGGTATTAGCCACAGCTCGTATTTATTCAATCATTTTACCCCTTCTTCATTCTTGGACCTCGTTTCTGAATATTGTGACTTTTCCATGCTGTGTCTCAGGAACCTTTTCAATACGGTCCGGATTGCTAGCTCCCGTTCATAGTTTTACTACAGATGATACATGAGGAATCTTTTTATGGCGGTTCTTCCTTCTAATGACACCCCGCACAACACACTTCCAATCTTCAAACTCCGCTACAACCTGAATCTATGACCTAAACATAATGGGTTTTTATTAGAACTAACCAAAAATAAAACAATATTCAAAATTATGCATATAAACTCACAAAAATACCAAACCTTACCCAAAACAAGGATTAGGGGTGTTCGGCTACAGATCTGGGTGGGGCTGAAGCGATGGAAGCGATTAGGGGCATTCGACTATAGATCTGGGCAGGGCTGAAGCGACGGAAGTGACTGACGAAAGTGTTCAACTACAGATCTGGGCGTGGCTGAAGCGACGGAAGCGGTTGGGGGCGTTCGGCTACAAATCTGGGTAGAGCTGAAGACTTGTGAATGACTTGCATAGCTGGCTGGCTGGCGCCGCTGAGCAGACGACGAGGGAGAGGGCTGGCATGACTGAGTAGACGACGGAATGAAAAACTTAATAACAGCGACGCGAATGGAGGCGGGGGGAGAATAAAGGCTGACAATGGCTAGGGCTCTCGGGCACACAGAAGAAGAAAAAAATTGGGGGGAAGGGGAAGGTCGTGAGTGAGATGGTAAAGAAGGAGAGAAAGAGTTTTTAGTTTGAAAGGGAAATGAAAATAAGAGAGAGAAATATTATTTTTATTTGACAATTTTGGTAGGAGGGAAACCAAAATTGACAGGGAAATGAAAATGGGAGAGGGAGGGAAACAAAAAATAAAGTCTCTACACGATCGTTGAATAAAGTAAAGGAGGAGAGAAAGAGTTTTTAATTTGAGAGGAAAATGAAAATAGTAAAGTCTCTACATGATCGCTTAGTAACATTAGACAACTGTCCACAAACACCCCGCGATCGCTTACTCGGAACTACACGATTGCTTACAAAACATTACACGATCACTTACCAGTTTCTATACGATCGCCTACCAAATGCTACACGATCGTTGAGCTCTGCTATACGATCGTTGAGTAACACTAGACGATCGCCCAAAAACACCCCGCGATCGCTTACCCGGAACTACACGATCGCTTATAAAACATTACACGATTGCTTACCAGTTTCTATAAGATCGCCTACCCAAAGTTACATGATCGCTGAGCTCTGCTACACGATCGCTTAGCTCTGCTATACGATCGCTAAGTAACACTAGATGATCGCCCACAAACACCCCGCGATCGCTTACCTGGAACTACATGATCGCTTACAAAATATTACACGATCGCTTACCAGTTTCTATACGATCGTCTACCAAATGCTACACAATCGCTGAGCTCTGCTACACGATCGCTTAGTAGAAGTAGACGATGAGTGGCACATAATTGGAGGCCTATAAAATATCTAAAATATTCCGTCAATCTCCGCTTTTTTAACCCTTTTACTTGACAGGAAAAAATGTCAAGTAAGAGCTTCTTATACTTGACATGTGAAACGTGTCAAGTAAGACCTTAAATTACTTGACACGAAAATTGTATCAAGTAAGGGTTCGCGTGATAATATCTGAAATATTCCGTCAATCTCTGATTTTTTAACCCTTTTACTTGACATGAAAAAAAATGTAAAGTAAGAGCTAGATCTTATATTACTTGACACGAAAATCGTGTCAAGTAAAAGTTTGCGTGAAAATATCTGAAATATTCCGTCAATCTCCGCTTTTTTAACCCTTTTACTTGACTTTTTTTTGTCTAAAATCGACATTTTTTTTCCATAGAAACATCAAGTAATTAAAAGCTACAAGTATCAAGTAATGTAGATTTTATAGTAGTGACCTCAAACACATATTATTATAATCCAAACTAAAATAATCTATATCCCAAATACAAACTATTATAATACAACTATAATAACCTAGGACTACAATAACTAACTTCTTGCTCCAAACATCTTATACTTTATGTTTGGTATATTAGTCAACTAATAAACTTTATATCTAATAGATCGTCCAGTTGTATAATTGAAATACAAAATTTACAAGTTAAAAAGTGTTCATGCTTGTGTTATTATTCGTGGACTTAGTTTGAATTCTTATAAGTATTATCTTTTTAGTACATCATCAATAACTTACAATTATTCAATTTATCTTGTTGATAACCATTCTAAATGTATGTTGAGATAAACTGTGATAGACCAATGTTACACTTAAAATTAAACTTTGATTGAATGATTATCTCTACTATTAATATACTGGAATAAATGTTTTCTTGAGAATGATTGATATACTAATAATATACCAAAGTTCTACTTAAAATAAATTTGAATTGATGTTGATAAATTACTAATACACCAATATTATACTTAAAATTTGATTTAGAATGAACATAATTGATATATCAACATTATACTTGAAATGGACATAGAATGAGTGCTAATATACTACTAAAATATGATATACTTGACAAGAATTTTAGTTAACTACTTATATACTATTGATACAACACTGTTAAATTTTAAATGAGTTTGATAAACTATTGACACACTAATGTAATATTTAGTATATTACATTTTGAATGAATTATAATATACTATTGATACACTAATTATATACTTGAAATGTATTTTGAATTAGTATTGACATAAAATTTAAATACCAAAATTAAAATTTAAGTACATCATTTTGAATGAATACATCATATTTAGTATATTAGTTCACTTATATATGAAATATAAAGTATAGATACTTTACAATTTTTATATCAAATTAAATGTAATTTACGTACCATAAAAATAGTATTAAAATCTTAAAAAAAAATATAACAAATTAATTGATATATTTTATATTTATTATATTAATGGACAAAATGAATGCAATTAAGATATGCTATCAGATAAAAATTTTGAAAAAAATAAGAAAATTAATATCAAAATTTAAAACAGACCATCAAAATCAAATTAATTTAATAAAAACAACTTCATATAAAAAAGAAACAAAAGAACAAAAATAACTCCCACCATAACAAAATTAAAATCATGCTACATAAATCATGTACTTTATATAAGGCCTATCAGTTTAGTGATATATAAAGAGTAAGTATATCCGTTTATTGATATATCAAATATAATATATATTAGATATATCCTCATATAAATGAGGATAAACTTGGAAGACTAAGAAAATATTTTTTTTATTATTATTATTATTGCTATTATTATTTTGGTATATTTTAATATTTTAGAAAAAAATGTATGATTCACCTATTTTGTATATCCCACCCAAATATTATTATCTTAGAAAACTATTTATTTATTGATTGATTGGTTTTTGCTACCCATTGTCATATTTTTTTCAAAAATATTGTAATTAAAGTGTAAGGTGGGAGAATCGAATCTCTGACCTTAAAATCGATAGTAAAAAACTATACCAATTAAACTATGCTCATGTTGGCTAAAAGTATTAGGGGTGGGAATTCAATATTAAACCAATAGGTGGAAAGATAGTCTAGACATGCATGGCTACCTATCCATTGCCATTTCTCTAAATAAAAGAAAAGCCTTCTCACAAACCGTCATTAAATGAGGACCAGAAATTTGTGACTTTGACGCCTCCACGATCTCTCGGTCTCTACTTCCGTATTTTTAACGCCTTATTGGTTCCTTTCCTATAGCAAAATTCTTAGGAGACCTTTTCGACTCCCACATTCCACGCAAGAATTATTCATATTGCCATCTTCATTCTTCAATCACATTTTTCTGCAAAATTTTGTGACTTCATTCACGATATCAATATTCAAAAAGACCATTCCACACGACACTAGTTATATTAATTAGTTAGGTTTAATTACAACTTTAGACTTCAATTTTAACTTTTAAAAAGTACCTATTTTTTCAGTTTTTTGTCTTAAAAGATCTCTCGAAAATTTTAAATTTTGTGTCTAATTAATTAGTCAGTGACTTATTTGGTATTTTTTAAAGTATACAAATCTATTAAAAAAAACAAGATTAAAGGATTTACGTTTTCATTGGACATAAAATTTAACATTTCATGTTTAGATTTTACCTTTTGTTTATTTGGTTCTTTTTTTTTTTCCAGGTAAAAATCAAATATATGTACATAAAACTAAACATATATAAATAAGTATTATTTTTGGAGTCTTGTAATATGAATATAGTTCAATTGGTTATGACATAAATTTTAACTTTGATAACAAAATATATTTTAAAAATTTGAATCCTCAACTCTTACCTATGGTTGAAACCATGGTATACGTCTTAAGTGATTACGAATTGCTAAAAAGTGTTTTTTTTCCTAAATTAACTTTGAAAGTGTGCATATTCAACCATCTTTAACCATTAATTATTGTCTATTTTGAGATGATATTTAATGCTATTACAAATATATTTCAGGTTTATTGAAAGTACATGAGCTTGGAAAATTGACATAACATAAACTAAAATGAAATAATCCAAAAAAAAAAATAATAAAAAATATGATATTTTACCCTTCTTAAAAATAACATCCCAAACTGCGGGTAAATAATAACACCCGAAGGAATAAAGTTGATGTTTCATGGGTCATCTAGTTTAAGCTAAAAAATAAAAAAAAACTCTCCACAAAACTCACACAACAAACATATTGCTTAGCTTGAGTTGCGGAAAATGGGCTGAAGAAACTGATTTACTAACTCTTTTGGGCTTTGACAAAATGATGCCCTTAAACGAATACCAGAAACCACCTTATTTCTTCACACAAACATAAACAACGTGCTGAAAGCACAATCCGTGTGATGAACGATCTCGACCTTACACTTTGATAGTTGAGATTAGAGCTTCACTCTTCTGCTGTAATGCACTTTGAAATACTAACTTTTCTTTTCTTTTTACAGAGAAAGAACGAGAGAAAAGAAAAGAGAGAATCGCCGGAAGGCTGCTGGAAATCGCAGAGGCAATGAGTCTTTAGTCGTCTAGGCGATAAGAGGTAAAGCTAGGGTCGTCTAGACGATAAGGCACAAGTCATCTAAACGATGAAGGCTTTACTGAAGATCGTATAGACAAGGTCGTCTAAACAATGGTTGTCTACATGATGAGGCTTGCAAAAGTAAACGATCATTGGCTAAAAGCTAGACGATCATTTGCTAAAAACTACAAGATCGGTAGGTCAGAGGTATACGATAGAGGAAGACGATAAGAAGAAAAAGAACACGATAGTTTTACGTGGTTCAGCCAAGGGAGGCCTACGTCCACGGAGAAGCTGACGAGAGTTTTATTCAAGATTTCTTCAAGATAAGTGTGATCACTCAATTACAATATGCTCTCTCTCTATACAAATTAGTTATACAAAGTATTTAAAGATAGCTTGATTTGTAACTGCTTCTGTAACTGAATGAAGTTATTTTCATCTTCTGTATAACAATCTCCACCTTGAAATGAACTTCATGCTTTCTTCAGCTTCTCTGATCTGACTGCCTCTTTCCTTTAACCTTTGTCTCTCAGCTCAAACCCTATTATATCAAGGCACTTCTGGAGTTTGAGTTGAGTGACTGTTTTTGTCAACATGTCGGAGGCATTTTCTGAGGTATGAACTTTCAGAACTTCAATTTGTTTAGCTTCTATTTGCTGTCATATGAAATGATATTTCACATCTATATGTTTTGTTCTATTATGGTACTGAGGATACTTTGACAAATGAATTGTACTCTGATTATCACAAAAAATCTTCACTGTGTTCTGTTTAATTCCGAAGTCACTTAGAAGATCCTTTAGCCATAGGCCTTCCTTCACTACTTCTGATAGTGCTATGAAATCTGCTTTAGTAGTAGAAAGGGCTACTACTGATTGTAAGGTAGCCTTCCAGCTTAGGACACACCTTCCAAATAGAAAGATATACCCGATAATGACCTCATTTTGTCTAGATCTCTGACATAATCTGAGTCTACATAACCATTCAGCTCTGGTTCACTGTCTGGTAGCCGTTTGTACATCAGTTTAGCATTAGTAGTACCCTTTAGGTACCTCATAATCTACTTTGTAGTCTCCTAGTGCATCTTACCTAGACTAGCCATGTATCTACTCACCAGGCTAGTAGCATAGGCAATGTCAGGTCTTGTAGACACCATTAAATACATCAAACTTCCCACAACTTGGTAATAAGGAATTGTTGACATGATTTGCTGAATGTCTGATTCTTTGGGTGAATTCTCTGCTGAGAGTTTGAAATGGTTAGCTATAGAAGTAGTTACTGCTTTTGCCTCTGTCATCTGATACTTCTTTAACAATTTAATGCAGTATTGTGACCGATCAATGCTTAGAATACTTGTTTTTCTGTTTCTAATAATGTCAATGCCCAGTATTCTTGTTGCATTTCCCATGTCTTTTATTTCGAACTCTGATTTCAGTAGATCTTTTACTTTATTCAGTTCTTTCATTGTTGCTCCTGCTAGAAGTATATCATCCACATATAGTAACAACTAGATATGATGAGTATAAGACTCTGTATTTATATAAACACAGCTGTCATAGGAGCTTCTATAGAAACCATTCTTCTGAACAAAGTCACTAAACCTTCTGTTCCAGCATCTTGGGGACTATTTAAGGCCATAGATAAATTTTTTCAGTAGGCACACATAATCTTCCTTCCCTTTGACCTCATACCCCTTTGATTGGCTCATGTAGATAACTTCCTCTAGGAAGCCATGTAGAAAAGCTGTTTTGACATCTAGTTTCTCTAGCTCTAGGTTATTTTGAGCCATAATCAACAACAATAATCTAATAGAAGTCTGTTTTACCACTGGAGAAAAAATCTCATTAAAATCAACACTTAGCCTCTTTGTAAAGCCCTTAGCAACCAACCTAGCTTTAAATCTAGGTCCTTGATCATTAGAAAAACCTTCCTTCAACTTGTACACCCATTTGGATGCAATTGGTTTGCATCCTTTAGGCAAAGATGTCAATTCCCATGTATTATTTCTCACCAGTGAATCAATCTCTTCATTCATAGCTTCTATCCACATCTTGGCTTTAGAACAACTCACTGCTTCCTCAAAGGTTGAGGGTTCTGCATCATTAGTTAAATTAGAAGCATTCAAAGCTAAGTAGTCTTCATACCTTGATAGTGGGACAATGTTTCTTCTCTGCCTATCTTTAGCTAGGCTGTAACTTCTCAACTCTGGTTCTTCTTGCTCAGGATCAATAGTAGCATCTTCTACTTCTTCTTCTAGATGAGGTAGCTGATCAAAGTATGATTCAGAGATTGAAGGATCAGAAGTAGGAACTAAAACTTGCTCCACCTCAATTGTATCATTCTTCTCTTGAGATACTGAAACATTAGGGTTAGTTTTCTACATATACATCTCATCTTCCTTGAAAACCACATTTCTACTAGTTATGCATCTTTTCTCAGTAGGGTGCCACATTCTAAACCCCTTAATACCTTCTGTGAAGCCAAAAACATACACTTCACAGCTCTGGCAGCTAATTTCCCTTTACTCTGATGAACAAAGCCAGTGCAGCCAAACACCCTTAGGTTATTTAGGTTAGGTGGTTGTTTAGTCCATCTTTCTTTAGGGTTAGAAGGTTAAGAGATGCATGAGGGCATATATTCAGTGTATAGACTGTATATGAGGCTGCCTTTGCCCAAAATTTCTCAAGAACTATAGCATCAGATAGTAGGCTTCTTACTCATTCCATTATTGTTTTGTTTAACCTCTCTGTTACCCCATTTTGTTGAGGTCTATACCTAACTTTCTTGTATCTAGTTATACCATGTTGTCTGCAATAAACATTGAACTTCTCTACACGGTACTCAAGCCCATTATCTGTTCTAAGACACTTAATCTGATAGTTAGACATTTTTTCAACCATGATCTTCCATTCTATAAACTTTTCAAAAACTAAATCCTTAGATTTAAGGAAATAGATCCAGCTCTTTCTTGAGTAGTCATCAACAAAAGTTAGGAAATACCTGGCACCACTTAATGAATGAAAAGGTGAAGGACCCCATAGGTCTGAATGCACATAGTCAAGGATGGCTTTGGTTGTGTGCTAAGCCTTCACAAAGCTCTGCCTAGTAGCCTTCCCTATTATACAATGTTCACAAAAGGATAGGCTCTGATGAACTCTCTTAGGTAGAATACCTTGGTTGGTTAGAGCTTGTAGACTTTTGGCACTAATGTGTGAGAGTATTTTATGCCATAGGTCTTCTTCAGTAGGTTGGTTTTGAGTCACAATCAAAGCTGGGTGTACCTGATGAACTCCTTGCATTACATACACTCCATTTATCTTCACCCCTCTAAGGATAGGCTTACTGTTTTTCAAAACTTCACAGTAACCTTCCTTGCCTTTGTATTCACAGCCAATAGAATCAAGCATGCCTAGTGAAATTATATTTCTCTTCAGCTTAGGCACATATATGACATTTCTTAAGAGCTTGACTGTTCCATCTTCTAGTTTCAATGAGACTGAACCAATCCCAACCACTGAACATGAGTTATTGTTTCCCATGTAAACTGATCCTTAATCTTTAAGCATATGGATAATGATGAATATGAATCATACAAGCTCATGTCCCCGGCAACAGCGCCATAAACTTGTGCGGATATGGATTGTATATGATGTTATGTTGTGTTTGTTTTATATTGCTTATACACATTACTGATGGATGAATGTAATACAAGCTCATATTGCCATAAACTTGTTGACTATAAAAATGGAATGTTATCTTTATCTATTGCGCTGATGAATGCATGAATGATGCTCCATATGCGCTCAAGTGCTTTGCGATAAAGAAAATTTATGTGATACTACGTTTTAAGTGTATGCGTTGATAGTGTTATGCTCGTAGTATGCGATGAAGTAGTGTGTGTCATAAGTTTTCTTGCGCTGAAACCAAGTATAATTCCAACACAAGTATCTCAGAATGATCCGAGGTCGAACACGGGGATTGTTGTCGTTAAATGCGATACTTATGTGATACATGCGACCAGTTATAATAATGAATAAAGAATTTTGGTTTGTATAGAAATATAAATTGCACTAAAGTAAAAATGCGTTGATAAAGTAAATTCCTAAACTCTATGAGACATGATACAGGGGTCGAGGACTGGCTATGAAGTTGTACAAAAGAATCTATGAATGCGATGGCAAGTCTTCTGAATGAAACAGAAATAGAATGAGTAAAAAGTAAAACATCGCAAGTTCGTCAATCGCGTTAAGGACGCAACTAAGGTTCCGCTTTCCCTTGGCGTATACCTTTCAGTGATTGACCACGTTCCCATACGTCTATGGTGAAACAGAGATGAATGTGATGAACGCAAGGTTGTTTCCATCTCTAGAAATACTTCTCGCTTTAATTAACGCATTCTTCCAACCTTCTCTCGATAGGCAGAATAACATCTTCACTTTTGCTCTCACAGATGAAGATGCCGTCGAACATGCCTTAGCTAAACTTAATTGATTACTTGACACAGATTAACTCACTCGCTTAATTCTCGCTTTTTACCCTAGGGATTAAGAACACATCATAGAGAGAAAATGGATGATAAATGTATGGAAAGAGACAGAGAGATAATAATGATGACGATGATAACATTTAATTCTAAAATTAAGCGTTTGTTACATGTTTGTGAACGAGGGATTAAAGAAGATGAACATAAAAGATGAATTAGATAATAGAAACAAATACGGAAAGAGTGTCAACATCTTGACACAGATCCCGATCGGAGACTTGCGCTTGTCGGCGTATGAATGTGGTGGAGAGGAAAGCTTCCCTCTCAGGCTTGCTTTCCTGGTAGAATTGACCTTGTGCACAGAGCTTCAGCTTCGGGAATCGGAAGAATTCCTTGCTCGAAGACTCACTTTTCAGCCTTCTCTCGTAGTTCTCTTGGATTTACTCTGTAAAGTCTCTTTAGACCAGCCTCTCTCTCCCCGTTTCAGTATATTTTTCAGCGAATTTGAGGAAGCTATTTAGAGACAAGACCTTGGCTCTTTGAATTTGTGGTCCCCACTGTATAATTATGGCAATTCCTACAATGGCGTAACAGAAAATTCATTTCCGTTCCACGATCAATCCGTCATAATTGCACAAGAAAAAGTTGTACACTTGTCAGAATCGCCCACGAATGCGTTGCTCTTCACATCTTCGATCGATCGCCGCATGCGGTGTTGTTTTTTATTACCGCA